>NC_089777.1:522500-762500 GCF_040412425.1 Macrobrachium rosenbergii | reverse complement strand
TTAAAAACTGAGCGTGCTGTGATTTTTTGAAAAAAACTTTTTTTCCGCTTCGGCGCTCACTCCCGAATGCCGGTGGCATACGGGAGATGCTTTTGTAAATAGAGGCTCAGCGTTTAAGGGTTAAGATCATAGAATTCAAACTCAACTGAGTTAAGGGAGACTATGAAATCTGATGATAGGTAGTAAAGCATGGGTGCACAGAGGATAAGGTATCAGGGTATAGGTATAATGTAAATAATGACACTTTAAGTAGAGCTGATTGTGTGGTTGAAGCAGAAGCTGACACCAAAAGGAAAGTTTTATCACAAATATCTAAGGTTTTTGGTCCACTTAACTTTGTTTTACCCGTCACTATTAAAGGTAGAATCCTAATGCACAAAGTTTGGAAGTTAGGAATAGAATAGGATCAGAAGGTGCCCAAAGAAATAATGAATGAAATGAAAACTATCAGTAAAGATTTTGAAATGTTATCTCAGTTATCACTTCCTAGACAAGCTGTAAATGAACAGAAATCTTATGGACTGCATATATTTTGTGATAGTTCTACTGAAACTTATGGGTTTGCGTTATATGCATGTGATGAAGAAAATAAAAGTGCTTTCTTTTTTGCTAAAGCAAAGCTCGCTCCTTTAAAAAAGGGTAACGAGCACAGTGTACCTACTTTAGAATTCATGGGAGTAGCCTTAGCTTTGAAGTGTTTACCAACCTTAATGGAAACTTATAATAATATTCAATTTCAATTTGTAAATATTTGTGTTGATGCTCATGCAGTGCTAAATTGGATTATAACAAAAGGGCCTAAAGTGAAATCTAAATTTGTAAGAAACAGGATATTGGAGGCAGATAGTCTTGCTGGTGATTTCTCCAATGAATTTAACATCCCTATAGTTTATCATTATGTGCATACTGACCAGAACCCAGCTGATTTAATTACAAGAGGATTGTCGTGTGGAAAGTACTTGTCACAAAGAAAGTGTTGGTTAGAAGGACCTGATTGGCTGTCTAATAATTTTGATAACTGGCCTAAATATCCGCTATTAAGTATTTCCCCTGAATATAAGTGAAAATAAATGTAAATTATGTTAATGCTGTAAACAGAGTAAACACTGGCATTTTGAATATAAATAAATTTTCTAGTTATGATAAATTGTCAAAGTGTACTAGTTATTTGTTTAAACTTGAATGTAAAGTAAAGGGAGGGAATCCTAAGGTTAAGGCTTTAGAATATTGGATTAAGACGGCACAGTCTGAGCACTTCTCCAAAGAAATAGAATTCTTACGGCAGGAAGTTAAAACTGATAAAGATATTCCAATATTACTATCAAACTTAAATTTATTCCTTGATGATAACGGGATCCTGCGATCAAGAGGAAGAATAGCTAAACATTTGTATTTTGATTATAATGTATACAAGCCTGTGTTATTACCTAAAGGGCATCAATTTACTTCCTTATATGTTAATTATTGTCATGCTAAGGTTCAACATATGGGGATGGGAACTACTTTAAATTACCTTAGGGAACAGGGATACTGGATACCTAAAGGTTTAGTAACTGTCAAATCAATAATAAGTAAATGCACAGTGTGCAAGAAATATAATGCATTGGCTTACAATCATCCTAGAATGGTAGACATGCCTAAACACCATATGAATTTGGTAAAACCCTTTATGCATGTTGGAATTGATTACACAGGGCATTTCTGAGTGAAGGATGAAGTAACTGGGAATAATGTCAAAATGTTCATTTTAATATTTACCTGCCTTAATATAAGAGGAGTGCATTTTGAACTATTACCCGATATATCTACCCATAATTTTCTGTTGGCTTTTCAAAGGTTCTGCAATATGTATGCTGTTCCTAAATATGTATATAGCAATAATGCTAAAACCTTTGTAAAAGGTGGTTGCATACTGGAATCCTCTTTAGTATCTAAAGAATTTCGAGAGGAAATGGAAAAGTGTAACATCAAACATATCAGAATCCCTTTGTATTCTGCCTGGGTAGGGGCTGCCTGGGAAAGGCTGATTAGAATTGTAAAAAACTGCCTGTATAAAGCCACTGGAATATCTAGCTTTCTATTTTGATTTGTTAACCACCTTATCTAATATTAAATTAGCAATAAATTCTAGACCTCTTACTTATAGATCTAGTACTGCCAACCTTGAATTTATCACTCCAAATAATTTTTAAGACTTCATGGAAATTCCTCCTTAGTCTTAAGGAAGGAAAATGAGGAACTTTGGCAAGAGCAAGCTCCTGGTGCTTTGGAAAATACCTTAGTATTGCAGGAAGAAATATTGAATAATTTCAAAACTTTGTGGTACGAAAATTATTTATTAAGTCTGAGGGAGCATTCTAGAAATATTTATCAGAGTAGGTGGGAAGATAGAATCAGGGTAGGTGATGTTGTTTTGATAAAAGCTTTTAACAAACCTAGACCCTTTTGGATGTTAGGGAAGGTTTTGGAACTTGTAATGGGTTTTGACAATAAAATAAGAACAGTCAAGCTTAAGCAGGGAAATGGTGCAATTGAATACCACTCTCATTTTCCTCCTGTTGCTTCAGTTGACTTTGCAGGTGCTCAAGTGAACTGTGGTGGTGTACTCTGTAGAGCCGTCAGCCAGATACATTCCAGGCAATGGGAAGTATTGATAGGCAAGCTCAGCCTCTGGCATCGAGTGACGGGGACAGAGAGATCCCTTCTCTCAATTCTTCACAGAGATGTTGCTCGACTTGAGGGCTCCCTATCATCTTTCTGTTCGCCTCCCGGCTCAACAGAAGTCTGCAGGTCTTCTGCTCCATCATACCAGACCCACTCCATCATACCAGACCCACGGACCGCTACAGTGATGCATGCTGACACAGTGGGACAACCTCGACATCTTCATCTTCCCTTCGTATTTGTCTAATTTGCAAGGTGTTCAGCAAAGTGTCATTCACCCCGAATTTAGATGAATGCTGGAAGACTTTGCCTTTTGCCCAACCTGCTAGCTCTGCTTCCAAGGCACTGAGAAGAGTTCCTCCCTACCCAACCTTCTGTGTCAAAGACATGTGAAGCGGTTCCACGGGCAGTACAATCCCTGTGGCTTCATGACTAGAGACTATCCGGCTTCCTTTGCAAGCATAGGCTTCTCGCTGAGCGACAACAGAGATAGCTGGACTCTCAAGACCATCTCTCATCTCGCTCTGGCACTGGAGAAGAGGATAGACGATCTTCATGGACTTTCTTTGTGTGGGCGTTCAAGGGATGGGGATCAGTAGCTTGACTCCGTCTCGGATGTCGTAGCAAACTCTGAACCCGTCAGCACCTGTTGCCAGGTTTGAGTTCATGATTCCCTCCCCCCTGGACTTTGTAACTGATGATCCAGATCAGTCACTGCTTTGCCCGCGTCCTGCTAAGGTGCTGCTGTACTTTCCGAAGAAGACTCTACATCTCTAATGGATGTCGACGACTTTGCGCTAGTACTAACTCGCCCAAGAAAGATGTGTCCAAGGACATGTCTTTCTTTCTGGTCTTGTGAGACGATCAGAAGGGAGTACTCTGCAGCTGAGGTTGATGACACCTGTACACTCCGCCTGAGAGCTCACGAAGTCAATGGCTTGGTCCATCCCTCGCATTCCAGAAGTTTCTAGCGGTCTGAAAGCAGAGGTGTGGTCTCATCAGACCACAATTATGTCTTTCTACCTTTGGGTTTTTGCCCAGAAGTCCTTGGACCTGTGGTGGCTGCTCTACAAGTTGTGTTTTCTTACTCAGCTCCTATAAGAGGACAGGTAGCATCTCACCTAAGGTGTACAGTTCTGGAAGTGATAGGAATTACAATAGTGACTGGCCTCTCCTCCTCCTCCTTCCTCGTCCCCCTGCTTCCCTTCCTTCGGGCAGAGAATGGGACTCGAACCGACACTTGCTGGAACTGGGATCTAATGCAGTAAGCTTACACACTGAGCACCCGTTCTATTTTTCTTTCCTAGAGTCATAGAAGCAATCGCGCTCCTTCCTCTAGCAAGGGGAGGAAAGAGACCCTGGCAATAAGACAAACCCTTTTCTGGTGTTTGCCTTACTGCCTCCGAGCGACTCTTTAGATTCTTCCTAGCCTATTTTTGTATGAGTTATGATTCCTCACTCATTCAAAAAGGTCCAGAAGTCTGACAATTGATTTCACAGATTCTATACTCCGATCAGTATGTCAGAGGCATGGTACTCCTCCTCGCTCTTTCGACCAGGAGTGGCAGCCCAGGTGTGGCAAACTCTAGTCAGTTCAACGACTTACTCGGATTCCTCCCTCCAACAAGTGAGTCTTCCTAATGTAAAGGACCGATGGTTTGTATATCATACAAGAACAAGTCACAATTTTTTAAAGTAAACTGTATTTTACCTAACTATACAAACCCGAGATCATTTACATTACATTTATGACCGCCTCATGCCACCCCTCAATCTGACACCTGGGCCGAAGGCAAACTAGAATGTTTACAGCTGGGTAGGCGGGACTCCCACCTACCGGATGGTAGTTACTGCCTAACCACCTTGCTCAAGAGTTTTAATGGCCATTTCCAGCTTCTCTGTAATTAATTCCCAATGTAAAGGACCTCAGGTCTGTATAGTTATGAAAAATACAATTTACTTGAAAAAACTGATATTTTCTCGAATGTGCCATGTTAGTCGAGCATTTACCATTTTCTCTAACAATTTACATAAGCAATTTGTTAAAGAATTTGGTCTGTAATTATTTATATTACTGGGATCCTTTCCATGTTTGGGGATAGGAATTATTATAGCTTTATGCCATTCATCAGGAAATAAATTTCAAAGCCATAAATGATTATAAAACTTGCCAATGGTGCTAAGTGGCATATCATCTCAAAACAAATATTGCCAACTCTATGAGCATATTTATTGCTGTTCAAGAGAGCATATTCCAACTCTTCCATATTAAATTTTCTATTATAATATACATCTATTGTTTCAAAATTTATTGTTATTAATTCTATATTATTTTTCTTTGTGTGGAAGTGCTCATCTAAATTTTTATTGCTACTTACATTTGCTAAGTTTTCTCCTATTACATTACTTATTTTTTTCAGGTCAAGTATTCTTTTTCCATCTTTTAATACGGCATGTCTAGGTGGTTTAACATGGGTACCATTTATTTTCCTAAACTTTTCCCATATTTTTTGTATGGGAGTATTATTAGAGAGATCTGATACATATTTCCTCCAAAAAGTGATTCTTCCTTGAATTATTTCTTTTTTAAATGTTGCAGATATTTTGTTGAACAGGGGTTTTAATGTATCAATTTCTAATAATATCATAGTCGTCATTTTTTGTAAATTTCCTTCTATTAATGGCAATGTTTTATTCAGTTTGTTGAATTGTTTATTCCAATTATCTAGTTGCCTCCCTACTGAGTGTTTTATATTTATTAATTCTGTCAGCTTATCAAACCACCATGGAACTTTATGTTTTGTTGGATGGGATTTTGATTTTGGTATTGCTTTATCAGCAGCATTTTTTAATGAAATCAACAAGAAATTTATTAGTTTCATTATGGTCTTTTAAATATTCAAATGTTGGGATATTCCTACTGTGCATTTCATATCGCTCCCAATGTGCTTTATAATGTTATAGTGAGGGACATGTTTTGCAGGATCACTTTATAACAATGAAATTAATATTGGGAAATGATCACTGGTGTACAAGTCATCAACTGTATTCCAATCTAATCTGTCTACTATACTTGGGGCACACAGAGTTAAGTCTACTGAGGAAAATGTTCCATTTGTTTTTTAATAATATGTGCTGACTTCATCATCATTTATAAAGCACATGTCATTTGAATCCATGAATTCTTCTACTTTACTTCCTGCTCTATTTGAGTTTGTACAATTATAGTCCCATATTGGGTTGTGAGCATTAAAATCACCTACTATTAAATGTAGGTTTTTTGGCATTGTTAAGTAATTCTTTAAGTTTACCAATGTCGTAATTTTTATTAGGTTGATTGTACATAAATTACATAATTATAATTTTTTATTCAGATTTTAATACCTGATGTTTGCAAGTCAGCGATGTTTACAGGTATATTGTCATAAACTACTTTGTTATGTACATATATGGCTGTACCTAAATTTCCTTCTTCCTTTCGTGATGTAGAAGCTAAGGTGTATTTACCTAATGGTGATACAGTTTTGTTGACATTTTGTAAACATAATATCATTGGTTCATATTCTTTTAGTAATCATTGTATTTCTCCTAGGTGTAATCTGGTCTATACACCATTTACGTTCCATTGTATAACATAGCTATTGAAAATATTTTTCTGGGCTCGACCTGTGTCACCCGGTGAAATATCCTTTTAGCACATATTTCTAGGTATAAGTATTGCTAAATATACCAGAGAAAAAGCTAAACACAATGCCAGGATTACGACCCCCGGATCAAACGCCATTATATGGTGTCGGTATACACAAAGGGTGAGTGGTGCCACTGCCACAGGCCTCCGCCCTATAGAGCTCTCCAATCTCAAAACCCCGAAAAGTGAGGAGCCGTTACATACCTCACTCTCTTCACCCAGCCAACCACCACCTCAGCCGCCATCTTGTAAGCATTCCAAATTAGCACGCTTCCAGCACAACACTTGTGTTTTTTCTTGGTGCTGTATTTTCGTGAATTTTGGCTATTCATCATGTCATCCCTTCCGGAATTCCCATCAACTAAGTTGAGTACCATCTCCTTTTGGTTTTTTCTTACAGAGGCATCTTATTTGACCTTTAATATATTGTTTACCAGGTAAATAACGCTACGCAGCCGGTCGTGGCTGCGTCTGCCTCTGCCATGCTGGACCCTCAGTCTTCGCATGGTTTTAGCAGAAAGTTACTGCTAGTTTTTTCTATACTCCTTTCAATTGGAGTTTTATTTATATATGAATCACCTTTTCGCTGGTAAGGGGTTAGGAGTCCGTATCATGACTGATCTAGGCTAGAGACGGAGGTTTTTCCCCCTCCCCCTTTTCTGATCATAAATTCTCCCTTTCCCTGGTCCCCTTCCTCTCCCAGCGAGTTGGTACAGTCTCCATGATGGTACTGTTATGCTCATGATCTTTTCTGATGTGTACGATGATGGATGACATGTATATTATTGGATTAATTTTATGTGTGATTTGGTGTCAGGGTCAGCCATCTTGGGTATCCCCCGCTTTCCACATATCGGTGGTTGTTTGGCCTTCTCTGCAGCTGAGTCTTTTACGTATTTATAATATATAATTCTATGCATATATATGTTTTTATATTTCACACATCGTCTGGTTAACTTTTTCTTAGTACTTGAAGTCAGGTAGTTTTATTCGATTAGGTATTTTCTAGCCTAGCCTACTCGGCCATTCCGTAATCGGTTTCGGAGAGTTAGGCTGGACAGGATAGGCTCTTTTACACGATGCTCATGCTTCCTAGCTCTCCTGGCCAGGCCGTTTTGAGGTTTTGGAGGGAGATGTTAAGTTGTTGAGGGAGTTCCTCGTTCTCTCTCGGCCCACCTGACCATGCTGTCACGTTTTTGGAAGGTGAGGTTAGGCTAGTGAGGCAGTTGCCCTCACCCCCCCCCCCTTTTTTAGCCCACCTGACCAGGCCGTGAGGTTTTTGGAGGGTTAGGTTAGAATAGTAAAGGGTCTCCTCAATTCATAGTCTTCCACCTGACCAGACTGTCTGTTTTGGAGGGTGTGGCTAGGCATTGCGTGCCCCCCCTCCCCCACTGTTGCACCTATTCTGGCCTTCCTGTCCAAGCCAAAAATTTTTGGTTTTGGAGGATGGACTGGGATTGAAGGTTGCACAGACTTTTTCGTGTATGTAGCCTAGTCCTTCCTTACCTGATCATTTAGCATTTGGCGAGTGACCTAGACATCTCCCCACGTGAGGGACGCCGATCACTTATGTTCGGCACCCCATGGGGAGTTTCTTTCGGCTTCCAGAGGGTGTTACCCACCCATCTGGCCACCGTGTATCGGGTTTCCGCCACTCTGCTATCTTTTCCCCTTATCGGCCGGTGTTTCGTTTGTTCGCTTCCCTCAGTGTTAGCTGGAGCATCGAACACAGTCCCAGGGATGCTATCATGACTTTCGCTATGTTCATTCTCCGCCGGGTTAGTCAGATCTCTCGTTACCACTCCGGTGGGTATGGTATTCGGTTGGTTGGCGCTTTCCACTATCTGGTTCCCGCCCCGCGCATTGAGAGTTGAGCCAGATGCGAAGACTCCTCTCCGCCTCTTCCGCCGCTACCATAGGTGTGAGATAACGAGATTTCCGTGGCAAATCAGGGCGGAGTACCATAACACCAGCGTATCTTAGAGTACTTTTGTTTACATAATTAGTTGACCATTCCGTAGCATAACTTATATCTATGTCTGCTGCCGGATTCTTTTCTGGCGGTCTTTTATTATATGAAAAGCATGTTCCAAGGTTAAGGTATCCTATTACCGCCGGACCTACTCCGGCGGCCCTTAACTTTACGTTACTCATGTATCGTATATTAATTCTATACTGCCGGATTTAATTCCGGCGGGGTTTTGCCTGACGATAAGCATGTTCCATCACCCATTATTAGGTTAAGGTATCCTATTTCCGCCGGACCTACTCTGGCGGGCCTTAACTCGACGATACTCATGTATCATCTTTCCGCTTACAGATGGTACGCTGTCAGGAGCCTGGGTGTACAGCGGTCCTTCAACAATCCTGTGGCCATGAGGTGTGTCGTTCACACTCCGGCTGCTCGGTTCGCGTTGGGGACTTGATCGTCTGGCACCCAGATGGCTGTGAGATTTGCTACGCTCTGTACGAGCTAGTGGTGGATGAGTCGGTAAGCTTAAGAGACCGCTACCTTTAGTCTCCTTTTGCCTTTACTGTCTTATATTGACATATACGGCAGTTGAAGAATATTTTCAGTAAATCCTTCCCTTTCTTTCAGTCTGACCATATTATCCGTGACTCTTCGCTGTCGACCCTGAAGGTCTGGGTCAGCGGGTTTGGGAGGAATGTTGCGTCGGGCAAGCCGTACGTCCTGTCAGAGGAGATATGTAATCTCCTCTACCCCGGAGCCTGGATCTCAGCTACAGTGCCGGCAGAAGTAGCCGCCCCTATAATTGAACGGATCCGGGAGGAGACGCAACCCTCCCAAGAAGACAACCTGTGCGGAGAGGTGGCGGAGGAGGTGGCGGCCATCAATATCCACCTCGAACCAATGAGCGTCGATCCGGATCACCAGGTAGAAGGTAAGGTGGTAAGTGAGGCAGGGGGAGAGAGTGTTGGTAGTCCCCTTTTTGGTTCTCCTTCTTCCTCTTCTTCATTTCAAGGGTTTCATAAATCAGCTATCCTTGAGGACAGAACGAGGTCTGTTGTCCCCAAGGTGAAATCCTTGAAAAAGAAGGACTTACCTAAGTCCTCTAGACCTCAAAGGTCTAATCCGTCAGCTCCCTCCAGGTCGTCACTGGCTCTTAATCCAGTGGCACCCTCTAGTAAGGCTACTCCCCCGCCCAAGGGGTCGAGATCCAGGACATCTAAGGCTGATCCCCCACAGCCTATCTTTGACCCTGAGGCCTTTGCGGAACTTCTGATGAATTTCTGAGATGTTCGGCCGAGTTACGGTGCATACATAATGAAAAAGTTTTTTTCAAAAATTCACCATAAATCGAAATATTGTGCTAGAGACTTCCAATTTGTTGCAAAATGAAGGTAAATGATTGAATATTACTAGAAAGTAAGAGTTTTAGCTTACAATTGTGTTTTTCGACCATTTCGGTCGAGTCAAAGTTGACCGAAGGTTGAAATTTTGGCACTTATCATGATTTATATGAAAATATTTCCAAACTGATAAAAGCTACAACCATGGGTTATTTTTTGTTGTATTTTACATGAAATTGCACACATTTTCATATATAAAACTTTATGTAGCGGCTAATATAAAACAGTGCAAAAATTACGACAAAATGATGAAAGAATTTCTGAAATTTTCGGCTGAGTTACCACGCAGACGTAAGGAAAGAGGTTTTTTCAAAAATTCAACATAAATCGAAATAGTGTGTTAGAGACTTCCAATTTGTTGCAAAATGAAGGTAAATGATTGAATATTACTTGAATGTAAGAGTTTTAGCTTACAATTGCGTTTTTCGACCATTTCGGTCGAGTCAAAGTTGACCGAAGGTTGAAATTTTTTGTAGTTGATGTACGGTACGTCCACTCGTCACCCGACAGACAATTTTAGCCGACTTACGATACGTCCAGTCAGCATTTAAGGGTTAACGATCCATGTATATTTCGTGTGTACATACGTCAATTAACCATATTTGGTCTTACAACTACTTACCTTGTAAAATCTAACAGATTTCGTTAGGCAAGATTGAGAAGAATAGTCCATATTGCCAAATACAGACCAATATCCAGACAATCCATTCATTAACCAAGAAGCAAACCCAAGTTTCAGAGCACTTGCCTAAATGGCAGCTGTTTTGCCAACAAAAGAAGAATGACAACAAAAACATTCACTGTCTTACCCCCACCCTCCAAGTTAAGACCTGTGCCTCACGCCTGCAGAGCTGATGGGAGCTACAACTACCGTACAACTAAACCATGATACCTACCTAACTGAGTTGCTGTAGCACCTCACATCCAAAACAAGAAGACCAATTTGCAAGAAAAAGTGGTACTTAATCAGTTCAGGCAGCTTTCTCTGATATGGAGCAATGGCTCCACAACATTAAGAGAAAACAAAGCAAATACAACTAAGCAAAATAATCAAAACAAAAGTAAAGTAAGATATTACCATATACAAACTCAAATACATAAGGTTTCCCACTTTCCCAGGATGGAGGCTGATTTGTTACCTGTTCGTAACACATAAGGGGGAAACTAGGAGATAATCTCCCCTGCTGGAACTATAAGTGTGATTATATGGCAGTCGTTATACTGGATCTTGATGTCCCTCAAGTAGTTAGGAGTGAACAGAGCTACACCTCCACTGCAATGCTTAAACTATTTAGTCTAAAGGGAGGTACTGATGAATACTAATAGATGTAGCTACTGCTCTGACATCATGCAATTTCACCTTCAATATGGAACAATCCTCTTGAGACAATATTACAGACTTCATAAAGAAAACCATGGCATACTTAGATATGAGAACCTCATGACTTCTGACAGCACAAAATGGGTTCCTTCACTGGGATGTATAAATCCTAGAGCCCTACTTATTCTCTTGGGCAAAGCCAAGGCCACCAGAAAGTGTTCAGAACAAGAGCCTTGAGAAAAGCCTCTCTCAGGGATTTCCAAAGGTGTGCCTCTAAGGTGTCTCAAGACCACGTCCATGTTCCATAAAAGTTACTTTTGCAGAACCTTCAGAATTTCCCGCTGAAATGAGTGAATAGCTTTGCTTAAGTCAGTATCATTAAAAATTTCCTTAATGCAGAAGCCAGCATAGATTCATCACATCTCAAGAAGTGCAGAAATTTATTATATTGTTAATGTTGGTACAAAGACAGTACCCTTAGATTTGCACCATGAACATATAGCTCCCACTGTTTCTGATATAAGACATTAGTGAACTTTCTCCTTGCCACGAGGATTGGGCCCCTTGACAAATTTGAATAGCCTCTGAAGCTGAGGAGCTTGTCAACAGTTTTCACCTGGGTATATGAAGCATGAAGATATTTCCATGTAGCTTTCTTGTCCCCGACTGTCAAGTAGATTTGTCCATGGAGGTAACTGCCTGGGAACTTCTACTGACATTTCCCGACGGTCCAAGCATTTCCTCCACCAACAAGACACAGTTAGGATCATGGTGGTGTTCTGAGATTCTCTCAACTTCTTGAACACCTTCTCCAACTGCAGAAATGGAGGGAAGGCATATACAAATAGGTTTGTTAAGTCTCGAACCATAGCATCTACTGCCCAAAGTTGATGGTCAGGAACTGAGGAGACATACAGCTGGAGGCGATGATTCAGCTTTGTAGCGAAGAGATCGATAAGAGGTTGCCTGAACTCTCTCCATATTACCTCCAAAACTGCTGGGTTTAAAGTCCACACTGGATGCCTTGGCATGTCTGCCAGAACATCCAGTGGACTGGGCACAAACTGGGGCATTAGGATAATATCCTCTCCTCTATCAAGAATAAATCCATGGTGATGGCTTCCAAGGTTTCCAAATTCGTGCCCCTTTGCCTTCTTATATAAACAAGAGATGTGGAGTCATCCGAGAAGACAGAAATTATTTGTTGGTCACCTCTCCTTCCAGGTATTGAAGTCCTTCCTGTATAGCCAACAATTCCTTGCAGTTTGTGTGAAGACTTGCTTTGACTGGTGACCACACCCATGAAGCAACTTGGTTCTCCATAACTGCACCCTAGCCCCCATCTGAGGTGGGTGAATACAGTGAGAGGTCTGGGCCTCTGGGACTCCAGGGACTTCCCTGCGAGAAGCACTTCGGATATCTACCAATGAAGGTAAGGGATAAGTTCTTGGCTCCATGGCATCAACTCGTGGTCTGGCTGTGTCTCTGTGCCAGTGCCTCTTCAAGTACAACTGACGCAGTCTCATCAACAGTTGAGCAGCAGGGACGAGCTTCTCCAGAGAAGATGTGTGGCCTAAGAGAGACAGCCAGCATTTAGCAAACACACTTTCTGAGGAGGCAAATTCTATCATGATTAACCCTCTAACGCCGAGCCTCTATTTACAAAAACGTCTCCCGTATGCCGGCGGCATTTGGGAGTTAGCTCCGAAGTGGAAAAAATTTTTTTTTCAAAAAATCACAGCACGCTTAGTTTTTAAGATTAAGGGTTTTTTTGCCATTGCCTGAAATTTAGTATGCAACCATCAGAAATGAAAAAAATATCATTATCATATATAAATATTGAAATATATGACAGCGCAAAAAAAATTTTTCATATATTTTATACAAATCGTGCTGTGAGCAAAACAGTTAAAACTAACGGGTTATTTTTTTTCTTTGTATTGTACACTAAATTGCAATGATTTTGGTATATAACAAATTGTAAAACAATCAAAGCAACACAGAAAAAATATTATCACAAAATGATGCATGAATTAATGTAACGCTGGACGTAAAAAATGTTTTTTCAAAAATTCACCATAAATCGAAATATTGTGCTAGAGACTTCCCGTTTGTTGAAAAATGAAACTAAATGATTGAATATTACTAGACTGTAAGTGTTTTAGCTTACAATTGCAGTTTTCGACCATTTTGGTCGAGTTAAAGTTGACCGAAAGTCAAATTTTTTCTATTTATCGTGATTTATATGAAAATATTTCAAAACTAATAAAAGCTACAACCATGAGTTATTTTCTGTTGTATTCTACATGAAATTGCACACATTTTCATATATAAAAGTTTATGTAACGACTAATATAAAACGGTGCAAATATTACGACAACGTAACGAAAGAATTTCTGAGATGTTCGGCCGAGTTACCGCGTGGATGTAAGGAAAAAATTTTTTTTTAAAATTCACCATAAATCGAAATATTGTCCTAGAGACTTCCAATTTATTGCCAAATGAAGGTAAATGATTGAATATTACTAGAATGTAAGATTTTTAGCTTACAATTGCGTTTTTCGACCATTTCGGTCGAGTTAAAGTTGAGCGAAGGTTGAAATTTTGGCAGTTATCGTGATTTATGTGAAAATATTTCAAAACTGATAAAAGCTACAACCATGAGTTATTTTCTGTTGTATTCTAAATGAAATTGCGCACATTTTCATATATAAAACTTTATGTAACGACTAATGTAAACGATGCAAACGTAAAGAATTTCTGAGATGTTCGGCCGAGTTAACGTAAGAAAAGTTTTTTTTTTCAGAAATTCACCATAAATCGAAATATTGTGCTAGAGACTTCAGTTTGTTGAAAAATGAAACTAAATGATTGAATATTACTAGAATGTAAGAGTTTTAGCTTATAATTGCGTTTTTTTACCAGGTCGAGTTAAAGTTGACCGAAGGTTGAAATTTTGGCAGTTATCGTGATTTATATGAAAATATTTCAAAACTGATAAAAGCTACAACCATGAGTTATTTTCTGTTGTATTCTACATGAAATTCACACATTTTCATATATAAAAGTTTATGTAATGACTAATATAAAACGGTGCAAATATTACGACAACGTGACGAAAGAATTTCTGAGATGGCGAAGTTAAGGAAGTGGATGTAAGGAAAAATTTTTTAAAAATTCACCATAAATCGAAATATTGTCCTAGAGACTTCCAATTTTTGCCAAATGAAGGTAAATGATTGAATATTACTAGAATGTAAGAGTTTTAGCTTATAATTGCGTTTTTTTACCATTTCGGTCGAAAGTTAAAGTTGAGTGAAGGTTGAAATTTTGCAGTTATCGTGATTTATGTGAAAATATTTCAAAACTGATAAAAGCTACAACCATGAGTTATTTTCTGTTGTATTCTAAATGAAATTTGCACATTTTCCATATATAAAACTTTATGTAACGACTAATATAAAACGATGCAAACATTACGACAAACGAAAGAATTTCTGAAAGATTTCTGCCGAAAGTTACCGGACGTAAGGAAAAAAGTTTTTTCAGAAATTCACCATAAATCGAAATATTGTGCTAGAGACTTCCAGTTTGTTGCAAAATGAAGGTAAATGATTGATTATTACTAGAATGTAAGAGTTTTAGCTTATAATTGTGTTTTTTTTACCATTTCGGTCGAGTCAAAGTTGACCGAAGGTTGAAATTTTGGCAGTTATCGTGATTTATATGAAAATATTTCAAAACTGATAAAAGCTACAACCATGAGTTTATTTTGTTGTATTCTACATGAAATTGCACACATTTCCATATATAAAACTTTATGTAACATAATAAAATCGGTGCAAACATTACGACAACGTGATGAAAGAATTTCTGGCACGGACAGGAAAAAGTTTTTTCAAAAATTCACCATAAATCGAAATATTGTGCTAGAGACTTCCAATTTGTTGCAAAATGAAGGTAAATGATTGATTATTACTAGAATGTAAGAGTTTTTTACAATTGCGTTTTTACCATTTCGGTCGAGTCAAAGTTGAAGGTTGAAATTTTGGCAGTTATCGTGATTTATATGAAAATATTTCCAAACTGATAAAAAAGCTACAACCATGGGTTGTATTTTGCTGTATTTTACATGAAATTGCGCACATTTTCACATATAAAACTTTATGTAACTGCTAATATAAAACAGTGCAAAAATTACAACAAAATGACGAAAGAAAAATTTTTTAAGGAAAAAAATTAACCATAAATTGAAATATTGTGCTAGAGACTTCCAATTTGTTGCAAAATGAAGGTAAATGATTGAATATTACTAGAATGTAAGAGTTTTAGCTTACAATTGTGTTTTTTTCGACCACTTCGGTTGAGTCAAAGTTGACCGAAGGTTGAAATTTTTGTAGTCAACAGACAGCACGTCCACTCGGCACCCAACAGACAATTTTAGTCGACGTATGATATGTCCAGTCGGCGTTTAAGGGTTAATAACAGATTGTCTACTCGAGTCCGTGTCAGAAAAACCTTGAAAAGAACTAAGTCGATCACCATGTCCAGGTAGGTCACTCTTGGTTCAGTTCCAGAGACAACTTTGCGACATTTATCAGTAAGCCTAGGGCTTTCGCTAAGCCCAGTACTAGCTCGCTTGCCCTTGTACAACCCTCCCTGGAGTTTGCAATGATAATCCAGTCGTCCAGGCACAGAAGTATTTTCACTTCTAGCAAATGAAGCCATTTTCCGAGGGGGGGATAGCACCCTGGTGAAAACTAGGGGCGAAGAACTCAGCCCAAAACAGAGCTTGAAATATATGTCTTCCCCACAAAGACAAAGCATAGAAAAGTTAAGTATACCTTAGTTTAACTAGACCACTGAGCTGATTAACAGCTCTCCTAGGGCTGGCCCGAAGGATTAGACTTATTTTACATGGCTAAGAACCAACTGTTTACCTAGCAACAGGACCTACAGCTTACTGTGGAATCTGTACCACATTATACCAAGAAATGAATTTCTATCACCAGAAATAAATTCCTCTAATTCTTCATTGACTGGCTGGAGACTTGAATTCGGGCCTAGCAGAGTGCTAGCCAAGAATTCTATCAACTCGCCCAACGAGGAACTGCAAAGTATAAAAAGCATAGAAACTTCCTTGAATGTTGATGAATTGGGAAATGGACGTACACATCTTTCATGTCTACCGAAAACATCCATGTCTCTTTCTCTAAGGCAGCTAGGACTGTGGCAGCCGACTCCATGGGAAAGGGGGGGAGGGGGCAGCTGGACATAGAGATTGAGCCTAGATATGTCCAGGATGGGCCTCCAACCTCCCATAGTCTTTGCAACTAGGAATAGCCTGTTGTAAAAGCCTGGCAACGTGGCCAGTACCTCCTATAATGCTGCCTCCTCTAATAGAGAAGATATTTCCTGACTCAACACCCTTCTCTTCTCTAGATTGCCTCTGTATGACTGAAAGGTTATGATATGGTTTGTTATCAGAAGAGTTGAACTTCCCTCCCTTGGCAGAGTGAGACCTGGATCCTTGCTGCTGAAAGGGCACTTTCTTCCTTCCTGAGCTCGGAAAGGAAGATTGAGAAAGAGGTAGTATTGCCTGAAGTGTTTATAGGAGGTGGAAGAGGGAGAAGACTTCCCTTTAGTGGTCTGGGAATGGTGGAGAAAAGTTCTTTTAAGGTTTTCTCTGTCTTTGCAGCTATGGATGCAGACAGCTAGCTTTTCATCTATATCTCCCCATAGAGAAAATAATAGATCTGGTCTACTGGTATAGTGGTTAGTGTCATAGAATGCCACTCAGATGTCACGTGTTCGCATCTCCCCCAGGGCAATGAAAAATCACTGGCTCTGTATCATGATCAGTTACTGCTGCAGTGGGAGGCTGAAACCAACATTCTTGTTGATTTCATGTGAATAGGTTTCATCTACTGAAATAATAATAATAATGAACTAAAACCAATGACTTTGCTAAGGAGGGAGACTGTAAGGGTCAGCAGAGGGCACAGTTGCTTTCTCCAGTGAACTTTGAGGTTGCTAGTAACATGAGACAGTTCACCTATCTCATCAAGAAATGTCTTGTCTAGGGAAGCAAAAACCCTTAATGCATTATCAAAAGGATCCATAGCCAAAGGAGGAAGAAGTTCAAACTCCTTCAGGTACTGTTCAACAGTGTTCAGCATGATTTCACTAAAAGTCAAAGCTTTAAAGACATTAAGCCAAGCTCTTAATACATATTCTCAGCTTCTTGAATCAATAAATGCAACTTATTCCACAATTGTGCCTCTCTTTGCAGGATCAGTCATGGACAGAAAGGTGCCATCCACAGCCAGATCAGGAAAGCGAGGCGCCTCAGAAGACCTAAATGAAAAGGACTATATTTGTCCAAGCACAAGCACAGCTGAACCAGTTTCTTAAAAACTGAGGGAACTGATTCTATGTGCTCCTCTTCCTTATCCAAATCCAAAAGAGGTGGTGAAGAAGAACGCTGATGGGAAGATTCAAGCCTGTAAGAGCCCTCCTCATCAGAGACAGAAAACGCAGCCCCAGAGCCAGATGGTCTCACAAGACCAGGAGCTAAAGTTCTCATAATCCACTCTGGCAGAATTTTGGAAATCAAAAGCTCTCTCAACACGGGACAGAGTCAAATCAGCAGGTGCAAGGGAGAGAGAACCCTTCTTCCGAGGCAACTTACCCTCCAAAACTTGAGAAGCTTGATGTACCCCAATGAGACCACTATGAACTCATTCACATGCACTTGAATGCCTTATGCGGCCTACATACAAACAGAGGACTTGACACCAACTGCAGCCCCGACAAATCTGTATGCACCGGTACCTCATGCGGACTCAGTGATGCCTTGTGTGGACTCAACGACGCCTCGCCCAGCATCAACAATGATATGCGAAACTCTACATGGACTCAATGCCTCCCAAAGCCTCAATGCCAACTGTGACCTTGACAAATTTCCACGCACTAATGCCTCATGCAGAATATCTGATGCCTTGTGTGGACTCGGCAACACCTCGCACAGCCTCAACAATGACATATGCAGAACTCTACTAGGATTCATGGGTGAACGTGCATACCTGGCATGCTTAGTCTTCACTTGGCAAGACAGTCCATAAAAGCCGCAACAGCCTCAGATGTAAACATTCCAGCAGTCTTAGCAAAATAAAAACCTGGACCGTTGACAACAGCATGGGAGACCTGGCGCAAATGTTTATTACCTGGCTGCCTATCTACATACCCAGGGCTCCTACAGATGGCTGCAGGAACAATGGCAGCACTTGCTATGGTTCACGATCAGTTACCTGGCTTGGACGAATTGCTAGAATAACCCTGGGACAACTTGGTCAAACAAAACAGTCTAGACCTTTTCACCATACCTGTCCTTAGGTGAGCACAATCCACATATGTCTATGGAGGGCTGTGAAGCAAAGGCAAGAGACAGAGGGCACAATCTTCATCCTGGGATGTTAATCCTTATCTGGAAACCCCAGGACTCACAAGCATGTTGTCAGGGGGCACTGAGATGACAGGCAAGGCTGCATTTGCAGGGTGGCTGAAGGGACAAGGGAACACTGTCCCTGCCCACACACTAGACAAATTCACTCTCTAAGTCTCTCTCTCTCCTAATTCACCATCTTCACTATCTCTTCCAAAGACCAGTCCTTATAATGATCACAACGGTTCTCAGAATCACAATTTCCTTCCTGATAATCAATGCATAATTTATGAGCACCATACTTTAATGCACATAATCTGGTCTTAGAACTGCTTACCTTAAAAAATCTAACAGATTTAAGATTGGAAGAGGAATCCATATTGCCAGTAACAAACCAAAATCCAGAGAAGCCAATTTGTTAACCAAGGAAAAACAATCCAAAATTCCAAACACTTGTCTACACAACCAATATGTTTCACCACCAAGAGAAGAATTAGCAACCAAAACAATTACTGTCTTACCTCCACCCTCCAAAGAGTGGGGAGATAGTTACTGGGAGTACTTTAACGACTGTTTCAACTATAACACACTGAACCTACACCAAGTAACAGCAGATGAAGCTAAGTTTCATCTCAAAAATTAAATATCCAGATATTGTATCAGATGATCCATTGAGAACGGCTGAAACAAATTTCAATGGTAACAAGAGAAAACTAACAAAAAAAAAAACTAATGTGTACTACCATATAGTAAAATCTTAAAAGACATTGCCAATTTGCTGCATACTGAACAGGAAGCAAATTGTGCTTGGGGGGCTAAGAGCAATCTTAGTTCAGGTTTCCTTTGCATTAGTTATTACTGTATAGGAAATCCAAGGCTGGTGGAAGTAAAACATCACTGGAAATTCCTCTTGTAACATTTCCTCTTGTTACACTTCGTCTTCCACTGTCACTGTGACTCAAATTATATCACAAAAAAGAACAAGTAAAATTAAGTTTCAAAACCAACTTCTTTCATGCAAATGTTCACTACAGTATATTGATAGTCCTGCATTTTTTGACAAATTTATCACATAAGCAAAAATAAAGATAGCCAATCTTAATCAAATGATACATGATATTTTAGTGCATTCTTATATTGTTTAGGATAGATGGGTAGGTCTGGTAATTCACATGATTTCATAACAGTAATGCAAGGCTACCTGGCAACCAAGAATCTCAGCATTAGCCTTTTTTACCATTCATTATTACTTAAATACTAAAGGTTACAATGAAGCATGTACAATAAGCATCTACACCATTAAATATAATATATATATATATATATATATATATATATATATATATATATATATATATATATATATATATATATATATATGTATATATATATATATATATATATATATATATATATATATATATATATATATATATATATATATATATATATATATATATATATATATATATATATATATGAAGATAAGAAGGCCCATAAAACACTATTTGAACGTTGCAACCATATATTTTGGGCACTTCCTTCTGTGCCCCTGTTCACTGGAAAAATATGGACAGATGAAATGTTACAAGGGTATATATACAAAGCATATATATGTAGGTGTGGCATTAAGTCTCTGATGGTATGCAGGCGACCGTTTCCTAAGAAGGAGGAGAGTAAACTGTTCCCTAGTGGTTTTCGGCCCATTAACCCACGTTTGGCGCCGATTCTGGTGGTCGTGGTGCTCTGGAACACCTTCTTCAAGAGCGGTCTGAGGATTAAAGCGTTGATGTCGTCCGATTTCTAATGTCCTCCTGACAAGTTCATATTGTTGGTTTGATTGATGATAGCAGATTCCAGCATCTTTCTTTGTATGGACAGCTACTTTTGAAAACCAGCTCCGCCCCACTCCAGTTTATGATATGTCCTGTATTTCTGATATGTAGGAAAATCCCCAAACTCCGAGCGTAACGCACTGATCTTTTGTGCTCTGTTATTCTTTGCGAGAGCGATCTACCTGTCTCCCTCACGTAAATGTCATTACAATTGCTACACGGTATCTTGTAAACTCCGGCTTCTTCCCCTTTGTTATTTAAGTATACGTTAATGAGCAAACTCCCGATGGATTTGGGATAATGGAAAATGAAGGGATTGTTAGACCTGAGTTGTTCGGTGGTTTTTTGGATGTTTTTGTCGTACGGAAGTTTTATTTTGCTGTTGAAATCTATTTGTCTGTTGTGAATAGTATATTTTATTGTCTATAGTATATTTTATTCACTTTGTTAATAGCCCTCTCAATAATGTGTAGTGGATAGAGCACTTGCGTTAGGTGTTGGCGGATCGTGTTGAATTCTTTATCTAGGTACCCATTTGAACATATCCTAAGTCCTCTGAGGAATAAGTTGCACCCTACCATGATCTTTCACGGAGACGTCGTGGTAGCTTAAGAAATGAATGTAGGAAACAGCGAAGGTGGGTTTTCTATATACTGTAAAACGCATATCTATTCTGTTCTCTTATGATCAGTACATCTAGGAACGGCAGTTTTTCCGTCCTTTTCCATTCCGTTTTAAATTTTATGGTCGGAACTAGCGAATTTAGCCTATTAAAATTCATTAGTCTCCCCAGCTATTGCCCCAGAAAGTAAAAGAGATATCATTCACGTATCTAAGCCAGATCATATTACGGGGTTTGATAGATGACAAAATTTCTGTTTCAAATATTCCATGTTCAAGTTTGCTAAAAAGAGGTGATAGGGGACTGCCCATGCTACAGCCAAATTTTTGTTTGTAAAATTACCATTGAAAGAGAACACGCTGTTAGTTACACACAGGTTGATAAGTTTGAGAGTTTTATCTATGCCAAGAGGAAATGGTCTTCATATGGTTGTAACTTCCTCTTTAAGAAAGACAACACGTCGGCAATTGGGACATTGGTAAATAATGACTCGACGTCGAGGCTGAGCAATTTGATGTTATTTGAGGGGATGTTTAAACTATTAAATTTTTGTATAAAATCCTCTGCATGTTTGACGTGGGAGGATGAGAAGGTTCCTAGAAAGGGTGATAACATGTCTGCAAGCCATTTTGATAATTTACATATGAAAGAGCCCCTGCTAAATATTATGGGACGTAAAGGAATCCCGTCTTTATGTGTTTTCGGGAGGCTGTAGAAATAGGGAAGAGAGGGGTTGATTGTCTTGAATGTCTCTAGTAATTCTATGTTGTTCTTATTGCCCCTTATGGTTCTGACTGATTTATTAAATTGGGCGGCAATATTTGTTGTGGGATCTTTTGTTAATTTATCATAGGTCTCCACCTCGTTTAGAAGCTCTTGAACTTTATTGATGTATGTCCCCTTATATAAAAGAACTATTTTCCCGTCTTTGTCAGATTTTGTGATTATAATATCCCCCCTTCTTCTTAAACTAACTAACGCATTTTGGAATCTTTTTGGAAGCGAGTTTTTGTTGTTATTTTGTTCCAAGGCATTCAGCAAGATGCCTTTGAGGCAAGCATCTTTTTTGTCATAATTGTTTTTTGCAAAATGTTTATTAAAAGCAACTAAGAAATTAAGATTACTCTCGGGACCTGGTTTTAGAGCGAATGATACCCCCAGATTTAATGTGCTGAACCTCTCTAACCATCCCCTCACCGCAGAAGAACAGACGGTTTTAAATCTTGGGGTATCATTCGCTCTAAAACCAGGTCCCGAGAGTAATTTTAATTTCTTAGTTGCTTTTGATAAACATTTTGCAAAAAACAACTATGACAAAAAAGATGCTTGCCTTAAAGGCATCTTGCTGAATGCCTTGGAACAAAGTAACAATAAAGACTTGCTCCCGAAAAGATTCCAAAATGCGTTAGTTAGTTTAAGAAGAAGGGGAGATATTATAATCACAAAATCTGACAAAGACGGGAAAATAGTTCTTTTATATAAGGGGACATACATCAATAAAGTTCAAGAGCTTCTAAACGAGGTGGAGACCTATGATAAATTAACAAAAGATCCCACAAAAAATATTGCCGCCGTTTAATAAATCAGTCATAACCATAGGGGGCAATAAGAACAACATAGAATTACTAGAGACATTCAAGACAATCAACCCCTCTCTCCCCTATTTCTACGGTCTCCCGAAAACACATAAAGATGGGACTTTACGCCCCATAATATCTTGCAGGGGCTCTTTCATGTGTAAATTATCAAAATGGCTTGCAGACCTGTTATCACCCTTTCTAGGAACCTTCTCATCCTCCCATCAAACATGCTGGATTTTATACAAAAATTTAATAGTTTAAACATCCCCTCAAATAACATCAAATTGCTCAGCCTCGACGTCGAGTCATTATTTACCAAAGTCCCAATCGCCGACGTGCTGTCTTTCTTAAAGAGGAAGTTACAACCATATGAAGACCATTTTCCTCTTGGCATAAATAAAACTCTCAAAACTTATCAACCTGTGTGTAACTAACAACGTGTTCTCTTTCAATGGTAATTTTTACAAACAAAAATTTGGCTGTAGCATGGGCAGTCCCCTATCCCTCTTTTAGCAAACTTGTACATGGAATATTTCGAAACAGAAATTTTGTCATCTATCAAACCCCGTAATATGATCTGGCTTAGATACGTAGATGATATCTTTACTTTCTGGGACAATAGCTGGGGAGACTTTAAAGGGATTTTGACAAAGGAAAAATCTATTTCTGGGGGAAGACCTGTGTCACCTGGTGAAATATCCTTAGCACATATTTCTAGGTATAAGTATTGCTAAATATACCAGAGAAAAAGCTAAACACAATGCCAGGTTACGACCCCCGGATCGAACGCCATTATATGGTGTCAGTATATACACAAGGGGCGCAGTGGTGCCACTGCCACCAGACCTCCAGCCTAGAGGCTCTCAATCTCAAACCGAAAAGTGAGGAGCTGTTACATACCTCACCCTTTTCTCCCAGCCAACCACCACCTCAGCCGCCATCTTGTAAACATCCCAAGTTAGCACCCCCCAAGCTCGGTATGCCACTCAGGGGGGGAAAGGAAATACAGGGATGGGTCACGGGTGACACAGAGTCTTCCCCAGAAATAGATTTTCCTTTGTCAAAAATCCCTTTTAGATAAACCTGTGTCACCCGGTGAGAATATAACAGAGAATCCAGCCATACAAAGAAAGCTTAGTGGAGCCCTCTAAATTACCTTAATGAGCTAAATAAAGCTATAAAGAAAATTACTGTGTTTTAATAACCCAAAGCATTAATAATAAAACATGATTAACAATATAGGGCACACAGACAAAATTAATTACACCAAGACACTTAAGGCTAACAAAAAAGGGGTACAACAAAATATGCAAAACAGTCAGGAGTCAGGCTGTGAAGCAGGCCTGACCTAAAGGTAGAAGGCATGGCGAGTAAATGAGGCAGGCAGGCGAGATAGGAATAAATGACAGGATAAACTAAGGTTACATAAGCTAGTCTAGGGCAGGAGGAACAACGCTTCCTGCAGCCGCATGGAGATGTTAAGAGCCTCTGAGATTTAAGATAGTGGGCGTTTGAACACTGTTAGTGATTTCCAGCCTGTATCTTTTTAAGGTCATCAAATTTCACATTATGAAATAATTAGTGGAAATTGGCCTGCTTGAATATCTTGTACCTTAGGTGAATCCGGGTTTACTTGGTTTATGAAATACAGTATTTGTTGCCTGATGGCCTTTAAGAAATGGTTCCTCCATTTTCCCTAACAAAAGACCACACATTATATTAAGTTCTATTTAAATAAGCTTTTAAAGTGTTAACTGGGCATAAGGGCAGATCCTGTGGAAGGGGTATAACCTTCCAAGGGGACCATCTATTTTGTGGATCTTCATTCTTAGCTAGAAACTTGAGATCCGGAGACAACAGAACTTCTCCTGACGGGAGAAATCAACATGAAGTTCGGTTCTCTAGAGAGACCAGACAGTTCAGAATTCTGGCACCTGAGGCTAGGCTAATTAAAAATGTTTTTCCTTGGCAGACTCGAGTAGCGAACACAGTTCATTATCAGTGTCTGATGCGCACAATTTAAGTGCGTCATTTAAGAACCAGGAAAGCGTGTGGGGCGGGTTGCTGGTCTAAGGCGGCGCATCCTTTAAGATTGTGAAAAATATGAGTCTGTAAGGTTAATACTGAAGCCATGTAAAAATATTTTCTTAAAGCAGATTTTTGCTGTAGTAACAGTACCAGAGGCCAGTCCTTTCTCAAATAATGATCTGAAGAAAATTGCACGGTTCGTGGTCATTTCCTGAGCTTCAGATTCCCTCAGAAATAATGCTAACTTTTTAACTGCTGAGTCATATTGCCTGAGGGTAGATTCCCTCTTGTCTGATTCTATGAACAGTGTATTAATAGGATCAACGTTGGCGTCTTTCTGAGCTGCAAACTTCGCAGAAGTCCATAAAGCTAGGGCATTCAGGAATTCTTGAGGAAGCTGACACAGTCCCGATTTGTACTATTTGTCAACCTTGGACTGAGGATTTGTATGCGCGGAGTTTCAACTCTAGAAGAGGAAACCAGTGCTCTTATTGATTGGGTACCTAAGTGCTACTTGACCTTTGAATGATCTGGGTTGTGTAAAACTTTCATCAATAGGTTTATTGGTGGAAACAGATAGATCCTTTGCCACCTGTTCCAGTCTACTGACATCGCATCTGTGGAGTGAGCTAGAGGGTCTAGATTGGGAGCAACGTAACACGGAAGCTTGTGGTTGCTCTCTGTGGCAAACAGGTCCACCTGGAGACCTGGTACCTGAAGACAAATACACTCGAATGATGCTTTGTCCAATGACCATTCCAACTCCAGCGGAGTTGTCCTGGACAGTGAATCTGCAATGACATTCCGGACACCTGCCAGATGAGTAGCTGACAGGTGCCAACGATGTTTCCTTGCCAGAGAGAAAATTGCGATCATTACCTGATTGATCCGGCTCGACTTGGAGCCCCCTCTGTTTATGCAATGCACAACTACTGCACTGTCCAGTACCAGTCTGATATGAATCTGCCTGGTTGGACGTAGTTTCTTTAGAGTTAGAAATACTGCCATTGCTTCTAGAATGTTGATATGGAACTGGCGGAACATAGTTGACCATGTTCCTTGAACTTTCTTGTGTTGGGAATATCCTCCCCACCCGCTCAAGGAAGCATCCGTATGGATCACTAATGATGGAGGGTGGAGAAGGCACGGCCTTGACAAACTCTTGACTGTATTGACCATGGTGAAACCTCTTCTTCCAACACCGGCGGAATTAGAGACATCTTGCCTCTGTATCTGCTGTTGTCACGTCTCCGCCATACTCTGTTATATCCTTCAGTTTGGCTTTCAGCAGCAAATCTATTACCAGCCGAGAACTGAGAGAACCCAGGACTCTTTCCTGGAGTACTGACGAGAGAGCTTTTGTTTTGATGAACTGCCTGGTAGCTTTGGCTATTTCCCTCCTTTTGGCTGGCGGAAGTGACAGTTTGTGTGTGTCCAGATCCCATTGGATTCCTAACCACTGAAACTGAGCCTCCGGAACTAGGCGGGATTTCTTCCTGTTTATTTGAAAACCTAAGGATTCCAGGAAGCTGATCACTATGGATGTTGCTTTCCGACATTCATGGCGTTGGATACTAAAACCTGTCGTCCAGGTATCAAACTATATAATCCCTTGAATGACCCACGTAGTTGTTGGACTACTATTTCTGCCAGTTTAGTGAAAATTCACAGGCGCTATGTTTGAGCCGAATGGCACTTCTGACTCTGAGCAGGTATGCTTGTTTCCTAGTCTGAATCCTAGAGTAAGGAGAGAAGTTTCTACTTAATCGGGACGTGGTAATGGCGTCTGAAGATCTATAGAGGTGGTGGCTGACCCACGGGTAAGGGTCCGCGCCCGGCGGGTTTGTAAGCATCGAAGCATGCATTGAATATATGAATTGAGGCAGAACAAGTCTAGAGTATTACTCTTTGCTGGATTGAGTCTTTCTTGAACACTGAACAGCCAGCCTTGCTTGAAATTTCAGGTGTCTCCTCTTTCTTTATTGTCCTCTTTTGGAGCAGGTCTTTTACAAAGTCAGAAGGGCTTTGGATGGAACTGATGGAACCTGACTGGCAGAGGAGGCCACTCTGCTCCAGCTCCCATCCCAGACCCTTTGAAACTATGCTGTGGGCCCACGGACTGAGTCCCAGCGGTCCCGGAAGAGATGTAACCTCCCATGCACCTGAGAGGAGATTCATTGAGCAGAGAAGAGGCTTACTTCCTCTAGCTACCTTGGCCTCCTCTTCCCCGTGAAAGAGGGTGGGTGATGCAGACCTACTGAAGCGGCTCTGGCTCTGCTTCCCTGGCATGCCTGTGCATTCAAGCGCCCCTTGGCTTTCAAACGAAGCGTTGAAAGCCGGGGACGCCACGAAGGTTGGCGGAGCAAGGGTTTGCTGAGCCGGCTGCATCAGAACAAACTGTTGCTGAGGCTGGGCTTTGGAAGTTGAAGGCTGTCCGATCTGAGAGGCCGGTGCAACGAGCACAGTTTGGGTCTGGTTTTCTGTACCTCCTGAACCTTTTCCTATACCTGGCTTGAGGTCCGGCGGATTCAGTGGCCTTCCTTTTAAAGGGGAGACCCCAGCGGGAGCGAAGGCTCTGATTTGCTCTGGTTGCCTCCGCCAGAACATTGTTGACCTCATCCTCAGGGAAGATGTTAGGACCCCAGATAGAACTCTTCATGAGTCTATTGGGCTCGTGTCTGATAGTGGCATCCGCAAAGATGTGTTTCCGGCAGTTTTAGTCGCCACTACAAAGTCATATCTGAGTCACGCCTGGAATGCCGCTAACAGGGATTTGGTCAGGACCTGGAATAGAAGATTCTTCAGCGTAAGTTACATAAATCACCTCCATAATAGTAATGGAATGCAGGGCGACTCAACCTGCATCCCTAGCCTCGAACTCCGCCTTCAGAAGGGCCTCCGGAATCTTGGGAAGCTGTTCACTAAAGAGAGTGGAGCGCGCACAAAGAGTCGGGATTTGCCACGTGAAGCGTGGCCGGAGCTCCGACCAAAATTCCGAATCTCGGGGGAGGCGAGAGTGGGATCTGTCTCCCGGAGTTGGGGGCGAGCACCTCGATTCCCACCTGGCTAGTCCAGCTCGCGATCTTAGTCGTGCAGGGTAGGATGGAGTCTGAGGAACATCGTGAAAGTCCTTAAGGGATAAGCTTGGTATTTATACACTCCCATTCAGTGGTAGCAGCGCATCAAGGTGGATTGGGCTTGGTCCTAAGGGAAGATAACTGGTCTTTTTGGGACCTTGTGCAGTCTGATCAGGCTTCCTCTGCAAGCCACTGTGCATAGCCCTGGAGTAGGGAGGCACCAGGTCGGGTGGGAAAGAACTCCAGTTCCTCCAACAACGAGTTTAAGCCCTTGATGGTCAGGAGTATCATTGTGTAGAGGAGCATGAGCCAGCCGCCCACGGGTTTCCTTATCAAGGGGGCAGTCTGGAGGGCATCGGAACAGCGTAAGATTGCCCCTGCTACTCCGGACGCATAAACCCGGAGGAAACAAGCTTTCCTGAGTCTGCATCCTCTATTGCCAATGACTGCACCAGACTGACCAGAGGAGTCTGTAAGCAGCGAGCTGGGAGAAAGGTCTTGAATCCACTGGCCTCCAACCTTCTTATCTAACTTCTGCATCAGAAGTTCCATAAAACCTCAGGGTCAAATTTAGGCTGTGGGGGATTGGCGCCCAGACGTCCTGGATCTCGGCCCTTAGGCGGGGAGGTAGAGGGCGCCACTGGATTAAGAGCCAGTGACGACCTTGAGGCAGTTAGACCTTTGAGTCTAGAGGACATAGAGTAAGATCCTTCTTTTTCAAAGTTTCTGTAGGGACAACAGACCTCGACCTGTCCTCAAGGATAGCTGGTTTAGGAAACCCTTGAAAGGAAGAAGAGGAAGAAGGAGGAGCAAAGGGGACTACCAACACTCTCTCCCCTACCTCACTTACCACCTACACTTCTACCTGGTGGTCTGGATCGACACTCATTGGATTTCGAGGTGGATATTGATGGCGCCACCTCTTCGCCACCTCTCCGCTGGAGTTGTCTTCTTGGGAGGTTGGCGTCTCCTCCACGGATCGTTCAATTATAGGAGCGGCTACTTCCGCCTGGCACTGCAGCACGAGATCCGGGCTCCGGGGTAGAGGGTGCATATCTCCTCTGACGGAGACGGCGGCTTGCCCGGCGCAACATTCCTCCCAAACCCGCCGACCCAGATCTTCAGGGTCGACAGCGAAGAGTCACGGATAATACGGTCAGACTGAAAGAAAGGGAAGGATTTACTGAAAATATTCTCCAACTGCCGTATATGTCAATATAAGACATTAAAGGCAAAAGGAGACTAAAGGTTAGCGGTCTCTAAAGCTTACCGACTCATCCACCACTAGCTCGTACAGAGCGTAGCAAATCTCACAGCCATCCGGGTGCCAGACGACCAAGTCCCCAACGCGAACCGAGCAGCCGGAGTGTGAACAGCACACCTCATGGCCACAGGGTTGTTGGAGAACCGCTGTGCACCCAGGCTCCTGACAGCGTACCATCTGTAAGCGGAAAGACGATACATGAGTAACATCGAGTTAAGGCCCGCCGGAGTAGGTCCGGCGGTAATAGGACACCTTAACCTAAATTATGGGTGATGGAACATGCTTATCATCAGGCAAAACCCCGCTGGAATTAAATCCGGCAGTATAGAATTAATACACGATACATGAGTAACGTCGAGTTAAGGCCTGCCAGAGTAGGTCCGGCGGTAATAGGATACCTTAACCTAAATTATGGGTGATGGAACATGCTTATCATATGATAAAACACTGCCGGAAAAGAATCCGGCAGCAGAAATAGATATAAGTTATGCTACGGAATGGTCAACTACTAATTATGTAAACATAAATTATACAAGATGCGTGGTGTTATGGTACTCCGCCCTGATTTGCCAAATCTCGTTATGTCACACATTATGTAACCCAGCGGAAGAGGCGGAGAGGAATCTTCGCATGAAAACCAACTCTCAGCGGCGCGGGCGGGGAACCAGATAGTGGAAGCGCCAACTAACGAATACCATACCCACGGTGTGCGTGTCGATAACAGCAAAGAGATCTGACTAACCTGGTGGAGACTGAACATGCGCCCGAAAGTCATGATAGCATCCTGGGACTGTGATTCGATGCTCCAGCTAACACTGTGGAGGCGAACAAGCGAAACACCGATAAGGAAAAGTTAGAGTGGCGAAACGGTAAGCGGTGGCCAGGCAGTGAGTAACACCCTCTGGAAATGAAAGAAAACTCCTGGGTGCGAGTGTCAGCGATCGTCCCCTCACGCAATAGAGATAACAGGTCACTCGTAAAAAGCTAACTGATCAGGTAAAGAAGGACTATAGGCTACATACGAAATGATCATGCAACCGATCTGATCCACCCTCCAAAACCAAAGCTTTTGGCAGACAGAAGGCCAGAAGAATAGGCGCAACGGGTGGGGCACCCTCCAAAACCGACAATCTGGTCAGGTGGAAGACTATGAATTGAGAGACCCTTCACTATTCTAACCTTACCTCAAAAACCTCCACTGACCTGATCAGAGTGGGCTAAAAGGGAGAGACAACTACCTCTAGCAACCTCACCTTCAAAAGCAGCCCAGCATGGCTAGGTAGGCCAAGAGAACGAGGAACTCCTCGATAACCTAACATCTCCCTCCAAAACCTCAAAATGGCCTGGTCAGGAGAGCTAGGAAGCATGAGCATCGTGTCTGAAACCACGATTCTGATGCAGCCGAGTGAGCTGAAGCTAGAAAATACCCTAATCGAATAAAACTGCCTGACAAGTACTAAGATAAAAAAGTTAACCAGGCGATGTGAAATATAAAAAACATATATATACATAAATTATATACTATAAATGCGTAAGACTCAGTGGCAGAGAAGGCCAAACAACCACGATATATACGAAGCGGGGATACCCAAGATATGGCGACCCTGACGTCAAATCACACATAAAACTAATCCAGAATATACATGTCATACAGCATCGTACATCAGAAATGATCATGACATAACAGTACAATCATGGAGAATGTCTGAACTCGCTGGTAGAGGGAAGGGGACAAGGAAAAGAAGAATTATGATCAGAAAGGGGAGGGGAGAAAAACACTCCATCTAGCACAAATCAGTCATGATCTGGGCTCCCAACCTCATACCAACGAAATGGTGATTTCTATATATATATAAAACTCCATTTGAAGGAGTATAGAAAAAACTAGCAGTAACTTTCTGCTAAAACCATGCGAAGACTGAGGGTCCAGCATGGCAGAGGCAGACGCAGCCACGACCGGCTGCGTAGCGTTATTTACCTGGTAAACAATATATTAAAGGTCAAATAAGATGCCTCTGTAGAAAAAACCAAAAAGGAGATGGAGTACTCAACTTGGTTGGGAATTCAGAAAGAGATGACATGATGAATTAGTCAAAATCCAAAGAAACACAGCACCAAGGAAAAAACACGGTGTTCTCTGGAAGCGTGCTAAATTGGAATGTTTACATGATGGCGGCTGAGGTGGTGGTTGGCTGGGAGACGAGGGTGAGGTATGTAACGGCTCCTCACTTTTCGGGGTTTTGAAGTTGGAGAGCTCTATGGGGCGATGGCCTGTGGCAGTGGCACCACTCACCCTTTGTGTATACAGGCACCATATAATGGCGTTCGATCGAGTCGTAACCTGGCATTGTGTTAGCTTTTTCTCTGGTATATTTAGCAATACTTATGCCTGAAATACGTGCTAAAGGATATTTCACCGACATAAAATTTAAAGCGGAATGGGAAAAGGGCGGGAAGAACTGCCGTTCTAGATGTACGCTCATAAGAGAACAGAACAGATATGCATTTACAGTATATAGAAAACCCACCTTCGCTGTTTCCTACATTCATTTCTTAAGCTACCACGACGTCTCCATAAAGATCATGGTAGGGTGCAACTTATTCCTCAGAGGACTTAGGATATGTTCAAATGGGTACCTAGATAAAGAATTCAACACGATCTGCCAACACCTAACGCAACTGCTCTATCCACCATACATTATCGAGAGGGCTACTAACAAAGCGAATAAAATATACTATAGAGGTCCCACTCACAACAGACATATAGATTTCAACAACAAAAATAAAGCTTCCGTCTGACAAAAACATCCAAAGCCACCCGAACAACTCAGGTCTAACAATCCCTTCATTTTCCATTATCCCAAATCCATCAGAGTTTGCTCATTAACGATACTTAAATAACAAAGGGGAAGAAGCAGGAGCTACAAGATTCCGTGTAGCAATTGTAATGACATTTACGTGAGGGAGACAGGTAGATCGCTCTTGCAAAGAATAACAGAGCACAAAAGATCAGTACGTTACGCTTCAGAGAGTTCGGGGATTTTCCTACATATCAGAAATACAGGGCATATCATAAACTGGAGTGGGGCGGAGCTGGTTTTCAAAAGTAGCTGTCCGTACAAAAGAAAGATGCTGGAATCTGCTATCATCAATCAAACCAACAATATGAACTTGTCAGGTGGACATTGGAAATCGGACGACATCACGCTTTAATCCTCTGCGCTCTTGAAGAAGGTGTTCCAGAGCACCCGACCACAAGAATCAACGTCAAACGGGAGTTAATGGGCCGAAAACCACTAGGGAACAGTTTACTCTTCTCCTTCTTAGGAAACGGTCACCTGCATACCATCGGAGACTTAATGCCACACCTACATATATATGCTTTGTATATATACCCTTGTAACATTTCATCTGTCCATATTTTTCCAGTGAACAGGGGCACAGAAGGAAGTGCCCAAAATATATGGTTGCAACGTTCAAATAGTGTTTTATGGGCCTTTCTTATCTTAGTATATACTGTAGTATTACAGTAAAAGACATTCATATATATATATATATATATATATCTATATATATATATATATATATATATGTTATATATATATATATATATATATATATATATATATATATATATATATATATATATATATATATATATATATATATATATATATATATATATATATTATATGCATAAATACAGAACCAGAGTAAGCATCAAATGTTGAATGCAAATTGTCATCTAAACGGACATTTACCTACATACCTTACAGGTAACTAATGATGAGCTAGGTTGTTACCTGGCATTTACCCAAACCTAACTGCATAAATGAACTAATTAGAGATGAGCTTTAAATCTTCCCTTGAGAAAGTTCATCTGGCATGTATAAATTATGGGTTTGTTATCAAAAAACTTTTTTCAGTGAACAATAGTATAACAGCCTTATACTCACTACTCTGTTGTTGTAAAGTTACTTTTACACTAGCTTTGTCACAAATTATGACATGATAAGAAAAAGCAAGAAAATTACCTGACAACATCAGCATGAGATGCACCATTCCAACCTAAAGCCCGATAGTGAGACAGCAGGTTTGTGAATGACAGACCTGGAGTTTTCTTCACTGCTATAGTTCGTTCAGGCTTCAATCTTTGACTGTAAAAAAAAACAAATCAATGAACATTACAATCTAATGCAGTGGTTACCATCAACACCTAAAAATTACGTTAGGAAACAAAAACAAATTTTGTTGCACACGATGAGTACAACCACAGAACAAAAACAAAATGTTTTGTAACATAAAACATCTTTTTCAGTACAAACCAATTAATCATATACAGTACAGTACAGTACAGTTGACCCCCACCTATTCGTGGTTCAGGATTCGTGGATTTTTCTCTGGAACCTATCTCCAAATTATTTGTGGATTATTCAGGAATTCCCTGATTTTTTTTTTAGAGCAGTATTCACTAATTATTGTATTTTCACATTATTTTTGTGACTAAATATAATTTTTATGATACAATAAATATTAACACTAAGATTAATAAGATTAATTAACAATAATGATGCTGTGCCCATAATAATATAGGTAATAATAAGTACTAAACTAATCTTTAATAATAAAATAATAAAATAATAATAATAATAATAATAATAATAATACTGTACCTATAATAATAGTAATAAGATTAGGTAATAACTCAGATAGAAAGAGAGACTTATGCAAGTCTATGGAAAGAAACAGGTTTTTAAGCTTTGCACTGGTAATAAACCAGTTTTCTCCCCTCCTTATAGGAGAAACCTCCTTACACTGTAGTGAACCCTCCTGGTGGCTACAACTGCCTAAACTGGTTTTCTAACCTCTTACAGCTACGCCGCTGAGGAACGATATTGAAACATTAAAGTGACATTGAAATATTTAAGTGAATATTAAAATTATATTAAAATGATATTACTGTAAAGTGTTTTAGGGTGATAGTTTAAGGTATATTTGGTGTTTGAACTATTAAAATAGGCAGTTATAAGCATTTTTAGAGGGGGGGGTCTTTGGTGTTTGAACTATTAAAATAGTTATAAGCATTTTTAGAGGAGGTGTCAAGTATTCGCAGATTTTAGCTATTCACAGGTGGTTGTGGTCCCTATCCCTTGCGAATACCGGGGGGGTCGACTGTAATGCCTTATCTCCATTTGCAAATCCATAGTTGACCAACATGCTCTGATCAAGACTGAAAAGACCCTTAATTCTCATGCCAAGGCCATCAAAGGATGTTATGCATCACTTCTCATTCCACTGTGCCAGAAGAACAAAAAAAAATGTCTGAAATGAGTCAGTCATATTATGACTAATGGGACTAAACTGTGAAACTTCTACTTTCTTACAAAAATATTTCTTATTCACTAGAACCCTGTTGATTATTTGTTGCCTGAACAGCAACTTTGGAGGGAGGGCAAAGTTAGACCCAAGAAGTGCCTAAGTAGGGGCAATCTTCTAAGTATGGGTAATAGTAGTAAAGCCAACTACCTATACTCAGTATTAGGGTGTATCTGTTGAAAGTGTACACTTACTTGACATTCAAGACAAACAATCAGACACCCTGGAGTAACTACATCTCAGAACTTTGCTAGAAACTGACAGAAGATGCAAGTCAAGAAGAATAGGAAGTATCAGCCACACAGAAACCCTCCCAGTCAGTTACCATGGCTCGCTGAGATGATCAGTCCTAATGGAACACTTCCACAAAAGCTTGTGAGTCAAGTCTTTCATGTAGAAACTGGCAGAAGTTGAATGGCACCACCAAGTATCAGCCTAAAGACTGGCAATAAGCTCTAAGGGTTCACTGGAAAGCAAATGAAGTAGTAACATTGCAAACCTCATGGGTCATCATCTTCAGTTGTGACGCGTTCACCTCTAACACATCTATGTAAGCTATCATGATAAGAGGGCTGAGGCAAAGAACAACACTGTTTTTTTCATATAGGACCTTTTGAACACCCATGTTATGGAAGACTTTGGAGAATGATAAGCAAAGTTTCTCAGTCCATTTAAGGTAAAGCTTCAATGCTTGGGCAGAAAGAAGATTGCACTCATGAGCTAAAGTGTGCAATTTGGCAGTAATGTCAAAGGGTGAGACAGTAAACGTGTGAGTACCTGAAGACTAACTCTGGCCACAAAAACCAGAACAAAGGGCAATCCAACAACAGACCAGTTCTTTGAATGGGTTACCACTCCAAACAAGAACTCAATGACACTTCCAAAGGAGCACGACCACATCTTAAGAGAGATTTGTAAGGGCTTTAGTAGTCCAAGTCAAATGTCTCAGGGCCAGAGCAAAGTCCCAGTTACGATGTTTCATGTAATATTTACAAAACAGACTTGAGTGAGAGCCACTTGATCACCAGTCAGAACAATTTCTCATGAAGGCTTAAGAAGCAGAGGCTCTGATTGTAGGAGTATCCCATCTGTTACCCCAAGCAATGAACTTGACCCTTTCCCTGATAAAAGGTGACTAATCCCCAATGACCTGCATAAAGTTGCAACTGCTGCTGAAGTCATCCCCAAAAAGCCTCCGTTTCTCTCATTCTATGATGAATAATTGTCAAGTGTGAAGCTGAAGACATCCCAAACATTCTGTGGCAGTGGGGGTTGCTTCAGAAGCCCTCTCCAGGGGCAAGACCCAAGGAATGTACGAGACTAAATCCAGGTCCAGAAACCGTTAATGTTGGGGCCAAAGACGAGCCATAAGGTTCACGTGTTTGTTTTGGCTTCAGTTAAACAAAGACTTTCAAGAGGAGTCTGAAGGGGGGAAATGGGTAAATTTCTAAGCCAACCAACTCCTGTAGTATCACATTCATTTCCTGTGCAGCTATATCTAGTTAGAAAGCAATACACATGGAGGAAGTTGAACAATGATTTCCCAGAGGCTGGCAAGAGGAGTCCCCACCCCCACCCCTTAACTGCCACTAATCCAACAAATATCCAGGTTAGGAAACCATCCCAATGAGATTATGTGGAACTTAATACTTGGAATGTCAATAACCACATTTTGACCCCTATGATGGTAAAGTCATGCCATGGCCAAACAAAGATCTCCACTACTAGAGGACACGACTGGGAGTGGGTAGTGCCCGATTCTTGGCAGACGATGAAAGTTGTATTTAAGACATTACAAATGCTTGAAGACTGAGAAAAATGGCTACCAATTCTAACAAATTTATGTCTTTGTCACCAAAAGGATCTGGATCTATTGCTCAGAGGGACTACAACCACATTTTGAGCCCAATGATGGTATAGTCATGCTATGACCAACTATAGTGTTTACCTTTTGTGTTGTAAAAATAAAAAATGAGAAAATTCAGTAAAAATATAATAGCATAAAATATAAATAAAGAATCATAAGCACAACACGAAACAAGCTCTCTCAAGTCCCTACAGTGTGTGCATTTGTGTGTGCATATGTCGTGTGTGTTTCTTTGCGTGGTATCACATTTGCCATTTTTCTTACTTCCTTTTGTAATGAATGAAATAAATGAATGATTTTGAGTTATCTCGCATCGTGACAACTACGTCATTGATGCCGATATCAATTAAATGCATAGCTGCTATAAAAACAATAAAAAGATAAAAGAAAGTGAACGAAATATTATATTTATGGGAGAAGACCAGCATTGATAATAAATCTAAAAATGCCACTGGCATCATACACCACATCCTCTCCAAGGATCTTGGCAAGGATGAACTTACCATCCCAACCAAGAGCCCCAGAGAGGTAACGGCTTCTAATATCCCCAAGATTGGGGCACTCAACCAACAAGTGCCTCACAGTCAAGGGGACCAGACAATCCTCACAAAAATGTTGAGTCTCCTCAACCATCAAAAAGCTGTGTTAGGCAAGTATGCCCAATCCTTAAGCAGCAAAGAGCCATCTACCATCTTCTAGGCATACTGCCATACTTCCAAGGAAATATAACATCTCTAATTTCTTTCATTTTATTTTCTCCTATGCTATTCTAATGGTCTTGACACAAATTAATTATAAATTTTCTAATGCTTGGGAAGAAATCATAATATAAAAGTGGACACCTCCTTGGAAGTAAATCTAAAGCTGCTGCTTTTGCCAATCTGTCAGCTTCTTCATTTCCATGCACACCAGCATGTGCTGGAACCCAACAGAAACTAATTTGTGTTCCTTTGTATGATAATAGGTGCACCCATTGCTGAATTTTCAAAACCAAGGGGTTAGTTGAGTTAAAAACATTAAGTGCCTGTAATGCTCTTAGAATTGCTAAAAATTGTAAAATTTGTTTTGTTAATAATTGCTATTTTTCCAATAGCATTTAAAATCCCTAGCAACTCTGTCTGAAAATAGATGTTAAAACATCTGTGAACCTCACTGTGTTCCATAAATATGGAATGGATCTCTATATGTGTCACATTTTTTTCTTAAAACCATAAAAATATTTACAAAATGAAATTTCTGTTAATTTCCATGGTGGGGTTACCGACATTTTATAAAGAAGCCCTCATTTCTAGTAATATAAGTAATGCCAAGTAACTGTTTAAGTCTACTGTATACCCATAAGGTTGTGGACATTTAGGATGCATCTCACAGTGCCTAAAATGTCTTTCGCTTATTATAATTTGAAAGGCTACAGAACTGGGAAGTCTCTGCATCCTATACCAGTAACAAAGGATGGATGACTGGTGATGGAGCTGTAAAGGCATCTCCCCAGCATCAACCAACAGGCTTGATATTGGCAAGATCTTGAAAGCACCAGTGGCTAGCCTAATGCCTGCATGATGTCTCGAGTCAAGCATTTTCAGCCTGCTTGGGGTTTGAGAAGACTACACCTCACATCCATATATCAATTTCAATAAAATCAGGGCTTTCTGCAACCTTAAAAGTATTTGACGGTCTACACCCCAGGACATGTGAGCTAAAATTTAAAAAATATTTAAAATCTTCTGACACTTTGTCTTTAACATCTTTAGATGAGACACCCAAGTTAGCCTATGATCACAAATTAAACCAAGGAATTTGGTTTCCACTACCAGGGAATTCTTTGACCTTTGATATATATATATCGGGGTCTGGATGAAGCCCACGAATACAGCAAAAGTCGACAACAACTGTTTTGCTAGTTAAAAATTTAAACCCATTTAAATCTGCCCATTTAGTGATGTTATTTACTGTAAGTTGAAGTTTCTTTCAATAACAGACATTCTTGGTCCTGCAAATGATATAGAAAGATCTTCAACAAAAAGTGTGTGCAATACATCATAAGGAACCTGAGGAGAAATACTACTGATAGCAAGTGCAAATAGGGTAACTCTTAGAACACTACCTTGCGGGACCCCTTCTTCTTGGAATTTACTTTCTGGCACAGTATTACCAACTCTAACTTAAAAGCATTGACGTGTTAGAAAGGCCTTAATGAACAATGGCAGTTCTCCAAGTCCTAACTGATGGATGGTTTTAAGGATTCCACATCTCCATTCAAGGTCAAAGAATATAGTTACATGATGCTGCTTTGCTGCAAACGATTCACATATAGATGACTCGAGACGAATCAAGACATCAGTAGTAGAACGTATTTTTCGAAATCCCTTTTGGAATGATTCATTGTACTTAGGCAACGGTAATTATCCAAAACTTTTGGCAAACAATGTGATTGTTCAATGTTGATTGGTTGAGGATCACTCTCCTTTTTGGAGGAATCCTTTTTGAGGACACTGAAGACACGTACTTGACGGCGAATATACACACGTTTCTCCATGGTCCCCATTAACAGGGCCTTTCTGCACATATAATTAATGCTGTCCCCCATAGGAAAAAACTTTCATTGTTCGTGATGTTACCAAAGCCAACCCCCAACCATACAATTACTCTTGGTATCTGCCTCCTCCTCTGCCTTTGCCTTTGACAGACATTCCAGGTGTTGCTTTTCCTTTTTCCCCCTATAAGATGGTTTTGGACCTTGTAGAAAAAGCTGTCCTTGCTGTTGTTGTTGTCCCTTAGTAGGGAATTCTCCCTTCTGACCACCTGCCTGTTTTTTGAGGAAAACTTTTGGGGTGACTGAAGGCTTATATGATTTTTTATCAAAGTGAGCCTTTTTTGGGGTTGGGTAAAGGAAAATTTTGGCTTCTTTGTTTCCTGAATTCCCCTTTCCCCAGAAGAGCGTACACTGTACAATTCTGTCGGCGGGCATGCTCGCTGAGTTGAGCCACAACAGACTCCTCAAACAGGTCCTTACAGAAGGGGTTAGAATGTAATAATGCAGTGACATTGGAGAGTGATTTGATGGTGCCCTCCAATGGTTCCATTTGCGCTTATATGCGCCATTCTAGGAAATCACAAAATTACTTCCCATCGGGTTCTCGTAAGACTTTTGGCCTCAACAGCAAAAATTATCCTGGAATCTTCTGGAAGCCTTATGGTGGCAACTTCCAGTAAGGTGGTAGAGGTTATAATACTGAGGAGTCGGAGCCTACCATAAATTTCTGAGGAGGCTGTCCCCTCTGAGTCTTCTCATAGGGGTCACAAACTGCTGAGTAGCTAATCTAGGGAGCTTTTTCCTTTCAAAAGGGAGTTGTAGTGTTCCCCATTCCTTGGTGGAATTTCCCAAAACTGGGATGACTGTGGCAGATGGTTTTAATTCTGCCACTGACTATTGTTTTTAGTCACTACCAATTCTGAAAATCTGTCTTCACATGATTCATATTTTTGAAAGTGAAGGGACAGAAGACTGGGGCTACTTGGTGAGCAACTTGGGTCTTATTCAAAATGGAAGTAGAGATCCATTATTCATTAACCTGGTAAAGGGCAATTTCTATAGATTTTAAAGCTATAGGCACAGGTAAGAAAACCGTTTCTGTTAGTGGTCTTCCATGTCTGGTGAAGATGGTACTAGGTGCCATTCCGTATTAGGGAATGCTACCGTTTGTAAATTCTACATGTACAACTTCGATCATAGTTTTTCTCTCATTAATTACAAACTTGCCATCGGGAGAGAAAATACACATTCAAGAGTCTTGCCAAGGATTATCAGTATCATTAGGGGCGAGGTTGGAGCCCCTATTATGTTTTGATTTGAAGTTCTGTATTTCGAACTGACCCTTTTGTTGTTTCCAGTCGGAATTCTAACATTAGACCTTGTTTGGGCAGCATTTGTATCCACGCTCACTTTTCGGTTACAGGATGTAGTACTTTCACTCTTTGGGGTGTACATGACTGACTGACTTTCCTTTCCGGAATCATGCTTCATGTCCCTTATATATTGCCGTTCTGTGGCAAAGGCATCTTTGATAGTACTCGATTTCCTTACGGAATTGATCAAATGCCGCAAACTTTGTATCCCTTTTGGGGGAGCTTGTGCAATCTAACTGAGCTTCAGCAACTTCAATTTCCTTAAGGAATTGATCAAATGCCGCAAACTGTGTAGCCCTTTTGGGGAAGCTTGTGCAATCTAACTGAGCTTCAGCAAATGAATTGTAACTGCCTGTTAACCCTTTAACGCTGACTGGACATATTTTATGTCGACAAAAATTGTCTGTCGGGTGCTGAATGGACGTAAAATACGACTACAAAAAGTTTTTTTAAATATTCGTGGAAAAATACTTACAGTATAGGCCTAGTTTATGAAAAATTTTAAATCACACGCCTTGAGGGATGCTGGGAGTTCATGGATCATGCTGTTGTTTTGTTTACAAGTGTGACCCAGGTGCGCATGCGCGAATTTCTTTCTTCTCCCAAAAGAAAGCATCAGCTAACTCTGCTGAAAATCTCAGAAATTCTTTAGTCACTTTGTCATTAATTTTTGCACCATTTTCTTATTAGCCGTAACATGAAGTTTTTATATATGAAAATGTGTGCAATTTCATGTAGAATACAACAAAAATAACTCATAGTTGTAGCTTTATCAATTTTGACATATTTTCATATAAATCACGATAAGTGCCACAATTTCAACCTTCAGTCAACTTTGACTCGACCAAAATGGTAAAAAAATGCAATTGTAAGCTAAAACTCTTAAATTCTAGTAATATTCAATCATTTACCATCATTTTGCAACAAACGAGAAGTCTCTAGCACAATATTTCGATTTATGGTGAATTTTGAAAAACTTTTTCCTTACATCCGTGCGCGCTAACTCTGCTGAAAACCTCAGAATTTCTTTAGTCACTTTGTCGTAATTTTTGCACCGTTTTCTATTAGCTGTTACATAAAGTTTTATATATGACAATGTGCGCAATTTCATGTAGAATACAACAAACAATAACTCATGGTTGTAGCTTTTATCAATTTTGACATATTTTCATATAAATCACGATAAGTGCCAAAATTTCAACCTTCGGTCAACTTTGACTCGACCGAAATGGTCGAAAAATGCAATTGTAAGCTAAAACTCTTACATTCTAGTAATATTCAATCATTTACCTTCATTTTGCAACAAATTGGAAGTCTCTAGCACAATATTTCGATTTATGGTGAAATCCGTGCGTGCTAACTCTGCTGAAAATCTCAGAATTTCTTTAGTCACTTTGTCATAATTTTTGCACCGTTTTCTATTAGCCGTTACATAAAGTTTTATACATGAAAATGTGTGCAATTTCATGTAGAATACAACAAAAAATAACTCATGGTGTTAGCTTTTATCAATTTTGACATATTTTAATAAAAATCACAATAAGTGACAAAGTTTCAACCTTTGGTCAACTGTGACTTGACCGAAATGGTCGAAAAATGCAATTGTAAGCTAAAACTCTTACATTCTAGTAATATTCAATCATTTACCTTCATTTTGCAACAAACGAGAAGTCTCTAGCACAATATTTCGATTTATATTGTATTTTTAAAAAAAACTATTTCCTTACGTCCAAGCGCACTAACTCTGCTGAAGTCACAGATCATGCTCTCGTTTTGTTTACAAGCGTGATCCGCTGCGCATTCTCAAATTTCTTTCTTCTCCCAAAAGAAAGCATCAGCTAACTCTGCTGAAAATCTCAGAAATTCTTTAGTCACTTTGTCGTAATTGTTGCACCGTTTTCTATTAGCCGTTACATAAATTTTTATATATGAAAATGTGTGCAATTTCATGTAGAATACAACAAAAAATAACTCATGGTTGAGCTTTTATTAGTTTTGACATATTTTCATATAAATCACGATAAGTGCCAAAATTTCAACCTTCAGTCAACTTTGACTCGACCAAAATGGTCGAAAAAATGCAATTATAGCTAAAACTCTTAAATTCTAGTAATATTCAATCATTTACCTTCATTTTGCAACAAACGAGAAGTCTCTAGCACAATATTTCGATTTATGGTGAATTTTTGAAAAACTTTTCCTTACGCCCACACTAACTGCTGAAAATCTCAGAAATCCTTTAGTCACTTTGTTGTAATTTTTGCACCGTTTTTCTATTAGCTGTTACATAAAGTTTTATATATGAAAATGTGCGTAATTTCATGTAGAATACAACAAACCATAACTCATGGTTCTAGCTTCTATCAGTTTTGACATATTTTCATATAAATCAGGATGTGCCAAAATTTCAACCTTCGGTCAACTTTGACTCGACCGAAATGGTAAAAAAATGCAATTGTAAGCTAAAACTCTTACATTCTAATGATATTCAATCATTTACCTTGATTTTGCAACAAACGAGAAGTGTCTAGCACAATATTTCGATTTATGGTGAATTTTTGAAAAAACTTTTCCTTACCCCAAGTGCTAACTCTGCTGAAAATCTCAGAAATTCTTTAGTCACTTTGTCGTAATTTATGCACCATTTTCTATTAGCCGTTAGATAAAGTTTTATGTATGAAAATGTACACAATTTCATATAGAGTACAACAAAAAATAACTCATTGTTGTAGCTTTTATCAGTTGTGAAATATTTTCATATAAATCCCGGTAAGTGCCAACATTTCAACCTTCGGTCAACTCTGACTCAACCGAAATGGTCGAAAAATGCAATTGTAAGCTAAAACTCTTACATTATAGTAATATTCAATCATTTACCTTCATTTCTGAATAAACGAGAAGTCTCTAGCACAATATATCGATTTATGGTGAATTTTGAAAAACTTTTTCCTTACATCTGTGCGTGCAAACTCTGCTGAAAATCTCAGAATTTCTTTAGTCCTTTGTCATAATTTTTGCACCATTTTCTATCAGCCGTTACATAAAGTTTTATATATGAAAAATAATTTCATGTACAATACAACAAAAAATAAATCATGGTTATAGCTTTATCAATTATGAAATATTTTCATATAAATCACGATAAGTGCCACAATTTCAACCTTTGGTCAACTTTGACTCTGACCGAAATGGTCGAAAAAATGCAATTGTAAGCTAAAACTCTTACATTCTAGTAATATTCAATCATTTACCTTCATTTTGCAACAAACGAGAAGTCTCTAGCACAATATTTCGATTTATGGTGAATTTTTTAAAAAACTTTTTCCTTACGTCCATGCGCGCTAACTCTGCTGAAAATCTCAAGAGTTTCTTTAGTCACTTTTTCATAATTTTGCACCGTTTTCTATTAACCGTTACATAAAGTTTTATACATGAAAATGTGTGCAATTTCATGTAGAATACAACAAAAAATAACTCATAGTGTTAGCTTTTATCAATTTTGAAATATTTTAACATAAATCACAATAAGTGCCAAAATTTCAACCTTCGGTCAACTTTGACTGATTCAAAATGGTTGAAAAAATGCAATTGTAAGCTAAAACTCTTTGTATTTTTAAAAAAACTTTTACGTCCCGCTAACTCTGTTGAAGTCACAGATCACGCTCTTGTTTTGTTTACAGCGTGATTTTGCATTCTCAAATTTCTTTCTTCTCCCAAAAGAAAGCATCAGCTAACTCTGCTGAAAATCTAAGAAATTCTTTAGTCACTTTGTCGTAATTTTTGCACCGTTTTCTATTAGCCGTTACATAAATTTTTATATATGAAAATGTGTGCAATTTCATGTAAAATACAACAAAAATAACTCATGGTTGGAGCTTTTATCAGTTTTGAAATATTTTCATATAAATCACGGTAAGTGCCAAAATTTCAACCTTCGGTCAACTTTGAAACCGAAATGGTCGAAAAATGCAATTGTAAGCTAAAACTCTTACATTCTAGTAATATTCAATCATTTACCTTCATTTTGCAACAAACGAGAAGTCTCTAGCACAATATTTCGATTTATGGTGAAAAAATTTTTCCTTACGTCCGTGCGTGCTAACTCTGCTGAAAATCTCAGAATTTCTTTAGTCACTTTGTCATAATTTTTGCAACCGTTTTCTATTAGCCGTTACATAAAGTTTTATACATGAAAATGTGTGCAATTTCATGTAGAATACAACAAACTCATGGTGTTAGCTTTTATCAATTTTGACATATTTTAATATAAATCACAATAAGTGACAAAGTTTCAACCTTTGGTCAACTGTGACTTGACCGAAATGGTCGAAAAATGCAATTGTAAGCTAAAACTCTTACATTCTAGTAATATTCAATCATTTACCTTCATTTTGCAACAAACGAGAAGTCTCTAGCACAATATTTCGATTTATATTGTATTTTTAAAAAAACTATTTTTACGCCCAAGCGCACTAACTCTGCTGAAGTCACAGATCATGCTCGTTTTGTTTACAAGCGTGATCCAGCGCATTCTCAAATTTCTTTCTTCTCCCAAAAGAAAGCATCAGCTAACTCTGAAAATCTCAGAAATTCTTTAGTCACTTTGTCGTAATTGTTGCACCATTTTCTATTAGCCGTTACATAAATTTTTATATATGAAAATGTGTGCAATTTCATGTAGAATACAACAAAAAATAACTCATGGTTGGAGCTTTTATTAGTTTTGACATATTTTCATATAAATCACGATAAGTGCCAAAATTTCAACCTTCAGTCAACTTTGACTCGACCGAAATGGTCGAAAAATGCAATTGTAAGCTAAAACTCTTAAATTCTAGTAATATTCAATCATTTACCTTCATTTTGCAACAAACGAGAAGTCTCTAGCACAATATTTCGATTTATGGTGAATTTTTGAAAAAACTTTTTCCTTACGCCCACACTAACTGCTGAAAATCTCAGAAATCCTTTAGTCACTTTGTTGTAATTTTTGCACCGTTTTCTATTAGCTGTTACATAAAGTTTTATATATGAAAATGTGCGTAATTTCATGTAGAATACAACAAACCATAACTCATGGTTCTAGCTTCTATCAGTTTTGACATATTTTCATATAAATCAGGATGTGCCAAAATTTCAACCTTCGGTCAACTTGGACTCGACCGAAATGGTAAAAAAATGCAATTGTAAGCTAAAACTCTTACATTCTAATGATATTCAATCATTTACCTTGATTTTGCAACAAACGAGAAGTGTCTAGCACAATATTTCGATTTATGGTGAATTTTTGAAAAAAACTTTTTCCTTACCCCTGCGTGCTAACTCTGCTGAAAATCTCAGAAATTCTTTAGTCACTTTGTCGTAATTTATGCACCATTTTCTATTAGCTGTTAGATAAAGTTTTATGTATGAAAATGTACGCAATTTCATATAGAGTACAACAAAAAATAACTCATTGTTGTAGCTTTTATCAGTTGTGAAATATTTTCATATAAATCCCGGTAAGTGCCAACATTTCAACCTTCGGTCAACTCTGACTCAACCGAAATGGTCGAAAAATGCAATTGTAAGCTAAAACTCTTACATTATAGTAATATTCAATCATTTACCTTCATTTCTGAATAAACGAGAAGTCTCTAGCACAATATATCGATTTATGGTGAATTTTTGAAAAAAACTTTTTCCTTACGTCTGTGCGTGCAAACTCTGCTGAAAATCTCAGAATTTCTTTAGTCCCCCTGTCATAATTTTTGCACCATTTTCTATCAGCCGTTACATAAAGTTTTATATATGAAAATGTGCGCAATACCATGTACAATACAACAAAAAATAACTCATGGTTATAGCTTTTATCAATTATGAAATATTTTCATATAAATCACGATAAGTGCCAAAATTTCAACCTTTGGTCAACTTTGACTCGACCGAAATGGTCGAAAAATGCAATTGTAAGCTAAAACTCTTACATTCTAGTAATATTCAATCATTTACCTTCATTTTGCAACAAACGAGAAGTCTCTAGCACAATATTTCGATTTATGGTGAAAAAATTTTTCCTTACATCCGTGCGCGCTAACTCTGCTGAAAATCTCAGAATTTCTTTAGTCACTTTGTCATAATTTTTGCACCATTTTATATTAGCTGTTACATAAAGTTTTATACATGAAAATGTGTGCAATTTCATGTAGAATACAACAAAAAATAACTAATGGTTGTAGCTTTTATCCCTTTTGAAATATTTTCATATAAATCACGATAAATAGAAAAAATTCGACCTTCGGTCAACTTTAACTCGACCAAAATGGTCAAAAACTGCAATTGTAAGCTAAAACTCTTACATTCTAGTAATATTCAATCATTTACCTTCATTTTGCAACAAACAGGGAGTCTCTAGCACAACATTTCGATTTATGGTGAATTTTTGAAAAAACTTTTTTTTATGTCCGCGCGTTACGAATTCATGCATCATTTTGTGATATTTTCTCTGTGTTGCTTTAATCGTTTTACAATTTGTTATATACCAGAATTATCGCAATTTAGTGTACAATACAACAACAAAAAAATAACTCATTAGCTTTAACCGTTTTGCTCACAGCGCGATTTGTATACAATTATATATGAAAATTTTTTTCGCGCTGTCATATATTCCAGTATTTATATATGATGATTTTTTTTTCATTTTTGATGGTTGCATACTAAACGTCAGGCAATGACAAAAAAAGGAGCCAAAAATGAACTCGTAATCTTAAAAAAACTGAGCGTGCTGTGAAGTTTTGAAAAAAACTTTCTTTCCGCTTCGGCGCTAACTCTCAAACCCAGCCAACAAACGGCAGACACTTTTGTAAACAGATGCTCGGCGTTTAAGGGTTAATCAAGGGGCAGAAGTCCTGGCTAAGTTACAATACCCCTCTGAAAATGTAGTCATTTCAGTTTGAGTTAGGTAGATCCTGGTATCCCTTTTGGGGGAAAGACCATATTCAGTAACAATAGCTGCATGGGGAATAGAATTCCTTCTCGAAGGTTTCTCCCATGGCTAGCTAAAATTTGTGTCCCTGAGCCTTCTGGGTTCAGCAGGGCTATTTCAATGGCAATGTCCACTTCATATTCTTTAGTAAGAATGTAACCCCATGTGAAGATTCCTCTACTTCCTCTGCAGGGTTAACCTGGGAGGTATTGGGGACTGATGTTACTGGGTTTTGGCCCAAACATTGATGTTGTTCAGAGAAGAGGTTAAATATCTGCTGCCGGAGTTCTGCTGGAAAGATATAATCTCCCCCTTCCTCACCTATACTGAACCCTAGGACCCATTGAGACAGCTTAGAAGGAGCTGTTTTGTCCTTGAAACTTGCTGCCAGGAGCATACTACGAATCTCGCCCACATCTGCCGACCAAGAAAATTTTCCTTGTAAAATACAGGGACTATGCTCATGGTAGGTGGTATGGTTCATACCCACAGGCAAAAAGTGAACCGAGCAATTTGCTACGGAACACTTGAACTGAGGATCCTACCTAATGGCGGCCCTATAGTGATATAAAGCAGGTTATTATTAGAAGCTAATTAGTATTAATTGTTTTCAAGTGAGGGACACTTCTGTAGTTCCTTATATAGTTTCCATATTACAGGTTAACTTGATTACAGGTGTGCAGTTGTAATACATTTAATTAAATATCTATGAATATGGCTGTATTACTTATACACTGTTAGTCCTTTTGAAATGGCTAAGTGAAATTTTTAATTCCAATTGTCATGCCATTCAGACTAACTGCTATGAACCAATTTGTTTAACTACCCCAAGCTACTATTTTATATAGATTAGGTTAATGCTTCTAGTATAATTTACATTAAGCTAAGAATAGAGGATTTCTTGGAAGGTTCTTGCTTAACCTATTCTAGACTTATTTAAAACTTAAGGTTATAAACTTTACTGAAAATAATCCTCTTATAATCTGGTTTTCTGTTTTATGTGGCCGAGAATACCCTTTTATCTGATATTCGGCCATCGCTCTTTTAGGCTAATGGTAGGATATTCCTTAAAAAGGGGTTCCTACTTAATCTGTTCTAGGTTTATATCACCTTGAAAGATATAGGTTACGTAAGACCCTACTAGTATGTAGCCTTACAGATAGGCTACCGAGTCATAAAAACTAGGTTATTTTATTGAGCTTAGAATATTGATTATATATAATCCTAGGCTTATTTGTTCTTTCTTAACCTAGTACAGGGTATTGCCTAACCCAGATTATTATAGATCACTCTTAAATGTATAGGCTAAGCTGTATAAAACAGAAAACTTACTAATATGTAACCTTATAGTTAGTCTACTATTTTTTGTCTAACACAGGTTGTTGTTTATATCCAATCCTAGGCTATTTGTTCTACTATATAAAACAGTAACTCACTAATGTGTAATCTCTAATCTAGGCTATTGCCTAATCTGGATTATTTAATTCACTCTTAAGTGTATGGGTTGCTCAAAACACAATTAGCCTACCTTAGTATGTAACCATTACTATTTCATCTAGTCCTAGGTTACATGGTCTAGGCCAGCGATCTTCAAACTGTGGGCCATGGCCCACAGGTGGGCCATGGCCTGGTTTTCAGGTGGGCCATGGACATTTAACTAGATTACAATAAAAAAATTAACTATATAAAAAAATAAGAGAATACAATAAAAACAAAAGAAATAAAGATCTAAAACTTCAGTGTAAAGACAAAACTGTAACTCATTTTGTTGATTCATTGCGTGCCTTCATTGCTAAGATCCAGAACTGGGTTAGGAAAATTAATGCTGGTAATTTTGCAATGTTTGAGAATTTTTGTGAAGTTGTTGAAGGTGAAAAAGAACTAGATCCTTGTCTTCAAAAATGAAATAATCAACCACCTTCAAAATTAGGGTCAAGAATTTTCCAGATACTCTCCTGATCTTGAATCCATAGATCTGTCATTAATAGCAGATCCATTTAATATTGAGCCAGATTCTGTGCCAGACCCTGACCAAGATGAATACTTGGAAATGAAATTTGATTCGATTGTAAAGTGTTTGCAAAAAGAAACAGGAATTCTGGGCTCGAGTAAGTGCATCATACCCTAGAATTGGTAAGCGTGCACTGAAAACACTTCTACCTTTCTCCTCCACTTACTTATGCGAATCAGGCTTTTTTCCCTGCTTCAAATCAAAACAAAAGCAAGAAACCGCTTAGAGGTGGAGGATGACATGCAATGTGTCTTGTCCACAATTCTCCCCGATTTGATAAACTTGTAGATATGAAACAAGTACATCCATCTTATTAGCTGCCTAACCTGAGCCAGTGGTTACCATGAACAGCAGAGAAGTTGTGTTTTATGTTTATCTTTTGGCCATGTTTCAAGCCATAAGGTTCAGTACATGAATTTTATTTACAATAATCAAAGTTCAGTCATTGATTTCTGGGTTATTAAATTTAACTATCATGAAAATTTCTTAGATGCATTTACCATATAATGCATTTATGAAAATTCTGTTTGAACATATTAAGAAAATGTAAAAAGTTCCTTAAGTACCTGGTACCGTATGTTTTATTATGAAGATAATTTATATGCTAAATCTGAAGGGCAGTAGGCCATGAATATTGGGAAATGCCTAAAGTGGGCCACGGTCTTAAAAAGTTTGAAGACCACTGTTCTAGGCAAACAATTTAGTCCAAAAATGGGATGTTTCATAAAAAGTTATAACTTAACTTGATATAAAGTAATGTCTAGGCTAGTCTTGGATTATTTAGCTCATGCTTAAGTGCACAGGCTTATATAAAAAGAAAAAATTCATAATAATATGTAGCCTTATTATTAGGCTATCGATTTATTTTGCTCAGATATTGTTATTATCTGATCCTTTGGTCCTCGGTCTAAGCTAGGCCACTTAGGATACGTAATCCAAGGGCATAGGCTACAGACAACATCCACTATTAATCTAGTCCAAGTTATTATCACTTAATGCCTAGATTATTGCAGACATCGTATACAAGCAGTCACTGGTTATCGATGATCCAGTTTTACGGCGCTTGTCTAGCGATGATAACTGGATTTTCAACACCAATTCCCGGTTATCGGTGGCGCTGATCCCTGGTTATCAGCACCGATAACTGTGGATCGGCGCTATTATCGCTGATTTTCGGTAAAGATTTTCTATATTAATAATAAGTTGTGGAACATTTCTTTTACTTAAAACATTTAGTTAGAATTTAAAACAATTTTCGCTTTACAAAACTACATAGCAATCAATACTTTATGAAACTAGGTAGGCTAGCAATCAACAAGCCGGGTTTCGGTTTTTAAAGCACAATTATTATTTCCAAAAGTTTAAAACTAAAACTTTTGGTAGACCTTAATATTAAGCACTTATCTTGCTATTTTTGATGTTTCCATGATCCTCGATAATGAAAATGGAGAAAAAAGTACATTTTTTTTGGAGCACTGGTAATGACGTGAACCATTCGCTATAGACCAGAGAGTTTATGGCTCCTTGGTCTGTAACAGCCCAGCTGTAAACAAGAGGGTGATGTGTATGTGCAATAGTCACTTCTCTCTCTTGCAGGTTCTTTTGACATTGGAAAAACTGGGTTCAGCTTCGCTGAAGCTAAGGGAAAGTGCCCTCTTATCTTTGAGTCCACTATATACTCCATCATGTGTTATAATGTTAATTATTACGACACAATACCTGGCCAAAAAGACCAACTAAAAGAGAATTCTTTGATATTAGTTTGGTAACCTAGCCTTAAGGCTACATACTAAGGTAATTGTGTTTCATGTAACCCATACCCTTAAGTGTGAATTAAATAATCCAGATTAGGCAGTAGCCTACATTAGAGTAAGTTATAGTCTGGCTATAAGGTTACACATTAGTGAGTTACTGTTTTATATAGTAAACCAAACAGCCTAGGATTGGATATAAACAACAACCTGGGTTAGACAAAAAATAGTCGACTAACTATAAGGTTACATATTAGTAAGTTTTCTGTTTTTATATAGCCTAGCCCAGTGATCTTCAAACTGTGGGCCATGGCCCACTGGTGGGCCATGGCCTGGTTTTCAGGTGGGCCACGGACATTTAACTAGAATAGATTATATTAAAAAATAAATTAACTATATAAAAAATAAGTGAATAAAATAAAAACAAAAGAAATAAAAATATAAATTTTTACATTAACAAACATTTTTGTTCATGGAGATACACACACACACTATCTATCTATCTATATATCTATCTATCTATATATATATATATATATATATATATATATATATATATATATATATATATATATATATATATACATGTGTATGTTTGTGTGTGTGTGTGACTATGATAAGGTTTCTTGACATGGGTGATGTGCGTAGAGTAGGATCGCTTTACGTTCGATACTTGTCTGTTTCCCGAAATACACAGCTCACTTAGCCAGTCAGTACGGTATTATATCACTACCTCCAGCCGAAGTTCAGTAACCAGTCACAGTGCCCTTCCGACTGTTAGCATATTGAATATTCGTTGTAATGAATTATATTAATATCTGAGGTTTTCAGTGAAAAGGTGCGTTAAGACTGTTGTTATTCATGTATTTCATTTTAGTAAATAGGAAAATGTGTCTTTACTACTTAATTTATGGGTGTATTTTGATTACAAAAATTCGTGACTCGTTCTTCCTTTCAGTTGTAAATTTATTTCCATATTGTACGCTTTAGGCATGAAATATTTATTGCTATTAGCTTCTGGTATGAAATAATTTGCATGTATCATAGTCAATCATTTTAAACTGGACAGTGGCAACTAGCCCAATGGTCTGTGTGTGTTTTGATCATTAAGCTTCATTGCTTTTTTACTTTGTTTATGTCACACTCTTTAAGTACTGTTTGATACTATTTATATTTAAATTGCTGTATCAAAATGGATTATAGTTGTGAATGAAAATTACAAGTGTATTTCAGATGAAACTGCTAAAAATGGTGTGAGTGTGTGTGTTTTGTGTGTGTGTGTGTGTGTGTGTGTGTGTGTGTAATTGCGTCAGTCTTGAGATTATACTGAGTGTTGTTCACATCCACCTCTTTAGATCTCCCACATTCAAGAGTATGATGGCTGGCACGAGCAAGACTAAACGGGCCTTCTGTGAAGACTACATTCAATATGGATTTACTTCATTCTCTGATAAGGGCGTTGTGAAGGGGCAATGTGTTTTGTGTCTGAATGTGCTCGGGAATGATTCCTTAAGACCATCAAAGTTGAAAAATCATCTTGAAAAAATTCATCCAGAACATAAGACAAAAGATGTGAATTTCTTTAAGCGTCATGAAAAAGGTTTGAAACGTTTGAAACTGGACTCTAGTGGTGTGTTTCAAACACAAAGTAAGAATATACTTAGAGCTTCATTTGAAGTGTCACTTGAAATTGCTAAAAAGAAAAAACCATATAACATTGGTGAAACTCTTGTAAAGCCTTGTGCTTTGAAGATAGTCAAGCTTGTACTTGGGGACGATTGTGAGAAAAAAATTCAGCAAATATCCCTTTCTGACACCACAGTAGCTCGACGCATTGAAGAAATGTCCAGAGATATCAAAGACCAAGTGATCAGTGAGATAAAAGCTGCTCAATTTGGGCTATTTGCACTCCAACTCGATGAGTCAACAGATGTTTCTTCCTGTTCACAACTCCTTGTATTTGTTAGGTATGTTAATGCTGGTGAATTTAAAGAAGAATTTCTTTTTTGCTCTCCACTTGAGACTACTACCAGAGGTGAAGATATTATGAGGAAGGTAACAAATTTTTTTAATGAGGAAGGACTGTCATGGGAGAATGTGTGTGGGGTATGTACGGATGGGGCACCTGCAATGTTAGGTTCAAAGTCAGGGTTTGCTGCCAGACTTAAAGAGGTGGCTTTTGGAGTTACAGTGACTCATTGCATGATCCATCGTCAGGCACTTGCATCCAGAACCCTTCCCAAGGAACTTCACAACATCTTGGACACCGCCATAAAGATTGTAAATTATGTAAAGTCTATGCCTGTTAATTCACGACTTTTCAAAGAACTCTGTAAAGACTTGGATTCAGAGCATCAGGTCCTACTATTCTACACTAAAGTTCGATGGCTGTCGAAAGGGAATGTTCTCAGCCGAGTTTTTGAACTTAGAGAAGAGTTGAAGATATATTTGAACATGCAGAGCAAGGAATCTATGTTTTTCAGTGACCCCCTGTGGGAACCACGTTTGGCATATTTAGTTGATGTATTTTATCAACTTAATAAACTTAATCTGAAACTTCAGGGTAAAGACAAAACTGTAATTCATTTTGTTGACTCATTGCGTGCCTTCATTGCTAAGATCCAGAACTGGGTTAGGAAAATTAATGCCGGTAATTTTGCAATGTTTGAGAATTTTTGTGAAGTTGTTGAAGGTGAAAAAGAACTAGATCCTTGTCTCCAAAATGAAATAATCAACCACCTTCAAAATTTGGGTCAAGAATTTTCCAGATACTTCCCTGATCTTGAATCCTTAGATCTGTCATTTATAGCAGATCCATTTAATATTGAGCCAGATTCTGTGCCAGACCCTGACCAAGATGAATACTTGGAAATGAAATTTGATTCTGGTGTAAAGCGTTTGCAAAAAGAGCTCTCTGTACAGGAATTCTGGGCTCAAGTAAGTGCATCATACCCTAGAATTGGTAAGCGTGCACTAAAAACACTTCTACCTTTCTCCTCCACTTATTTATGTGAATCAGGATTTTCGACCTTACTTCAAATCAAAACAAAAGCAAGAAACCGCTTAGAGGTGGAGGATGACATGCGATGTGCCTTGTCCACAATTCTCCCCCGATTTGATAAGCTTGTAGATATGAAACAAGTACATCCATCTCATTAGCTGCCTTACCAGAGTTAGTGGTTACCATGAACAGCAGAGAAGTTGCGTTTTATGTTTATCTTTTGGCCATGTTTCAAACCGTAAGGTTCAGTACATGAATTTTATTTACAATAATCAAAGTTCAGTCATTGATTTCTGGATTATTAAATTTAACTTTCATGAAAATTTCTTGGATACATTTACCATATAATGCATTTATGAAAATTCTTTTTGAACATGTTAAGAAAATGTAATAAAGTTCCTTAAGTACCTGGTATATGTATGTTTTATTATGAAACATAATTAATATGCTAAATCTGAAGGTCAGCAGGCCATGAATATTTGGAAATGCCTAAAGTGGGCCATGGTCTTAAAAAGTTTGAAGACCACTGGCCTAGTTTATACATTTAAGAGTGATCTATAATAATCTGGATTAGGCAATATCCTTTACTAGGTTAAGAGGTTCGGACTGGACGCATCATCGCCGTGGGACCTCTCCAGACGGCGGTGGAGCAGACGTTCCGCCTGGATCAAACGTCCACAATACAACCCCACTGCGAAGACAAGGGAGGGGAGAAGAGGAGGAGTGGCTCCCCAATGCTCCGCAGGGTACCGCGCCCAGGGTGGCGCCGCGCAGCTGGATCTCCAGTTTTTCTCTGAAGGGATATGGTAACCCGGCTACTATATCCCTACAATTAATCCTAGCCGGTGACATAGAATTAAACCCAGGCCCTACACATGTCCATCTGCAACACACGAGTCACAGTTCGCGCTGGGGTGAATCAGTCCACTGCAACTTGTGTGGTGGGTGGGTACACCTTGTGCACCACACTGAGAACACTAAAAGACTACAATGTACATTGGAAGTGCATCATATGCCGTAACACACACACACAAACAAACAATAACAATACACAACAAGCACTTCCTATCCAACAAAACACCAACCAACCAACACCACACAGATCACCATCTCCACATCTACCACACTTTCCTCCAATCCCAGAACACCATCACCCATTCCTACAAATCAAACATCCCCACAAACCCCAACACCCCATAGCACACACTCACCTAACGCCCACAGAAATGCACCACTAAATACAATTGACTCACACACTTAGACATAATCGCCGCAACATAAACATCTTACAATTAAACATTGACGGCATTCGCAACAAACACATTGAACTAAAACATTTCATGCACAAACAAAAGATCCACATAGCCATCATTCAAGAAACAAAACTGAAACACACACATAAAACACCCAACATACCAAATTACACAGCCATCAGACAAGACAGACAACATGGTGATGGCGGAGGCCTCATCACATACATACACCATAACATATCCTACATTGAAAAAACGCAGTACATCAGAACACTAACACAAGTAGACAGACATACAGAACTACAAGCATTTAATATCAAAATAGGGCACAATAAACAAATCACAATCATCAACACATACATCCCCTCCAGAATATTCACCGGGTTTACCAGCAAACTTCACAATTAGACTGCAGGCGTTGAATACCCTCCCAGATATACTTCTGGGAGGAGATTTCAATGCCAAACACACAGACTGGTACGCCCACCAAGACATCACACAAAGAGGCACAGACATCTCAACACAATTAGATCAGCTATACATACTAAACAACACAGATATGCACACACACATACCACACCAAGCCAACTTTAGTCTCACTTCCCCAGACATAACATTTTGCTCACCCAACATAGCACCATCAATCACATGGAAAACACAAACAGACCTATCATCAGACCACCTTCCTATTTTAATAACACTCCGAACCACACATGACACTTTCTCACATACAAGACACACCATCCCTAACTACAAGCGCCGCCTGGGATGAGTACTTGAAACCACTGAGGCTCATTTCCAGGAGTTAAACCCACACACATAACATCATCACAGACACTAAACAACACAACAATACAATTCAACGACATAATAAACAATGCAGACAAAAGAAACGTTCCTAAAGGCAACAGAAAACACTACAACCCAAACTTCACGCCTGACATAAACAGACTCATAACAGAACGAAACAATTTAAGAAATACACCAACCCCACACACACAAATCACAACAAATCGCATACATGATTTAAACACAGAAATAAACACCAAATTAACTCAAAAACAGACAGAGAACTGGCAAACTTTCCAGGTACACTAGACTACAGAACCAACCCATCCAAACTACACAAAACTATCAACAGTCTCATCAATTCAAACAGTGGCAACACTCAAAGTCACGCCTCAATCACCACATCTGACAAGATCCCTTCACGCAAACAACAAGCCAACATCTTAATAAACCACTACGCAAAAATCAGCCACCTTACGCAAATACAAAGAAGACAGACACATCTACAGACGCAAAACAACAGTTCCCATTAGATTACACAGTAATATTAGCCACAACAGAAGACACTGCTAGAATCATTAAACAACTTAAAACTCTGCAGCCATGGGCATCGATAACATTTCAAACATTCATTTAAAACATCTAGGTCCCCATGGCACACAAACACTGACAAACATAGCCAATTATTCATACGCACACTGCATTATACCACACATTTGGAAACTGGGGAAAATAATAGCACTTCTAAAACCAAACAAAACACCTACACAAGCAGCTTCATACAGACCTATAACTTTACTCTGCACACCATCAAAAGTAGTAGAACGCCTCATCTTACGCAAAACCACACCACACATACCACTGTCACCCACTCAATATGGCTACAGACCACACCACTCCACAACAACGCTACTCACCAACCTTACACAAAAAATACAAGATGGCATTAACTCCAGACACCCACCACAAAGAACACTGCTAATCACAATAGACATAAGTAAAGCCTTTGACGCCATCTCTAGACCACTTCTCATCAACAAAGTTTACAACACCACACTACACAACAACACCAAACGCTGGCTCGCCAATTACTTAACAGACAGACAAGCATTTGTACACTACAATGGCGAGTCATCCAAAATCAGAAACTTCCCGAACAGTGTCCCACAAGGCCTCCGCGTCCTAAGCCCAACACTTTTTAACCTATTCATGCATGACATACCAACACCACCTAACAACATATACATCTCATATGCAGACGATCTAACAATCATATCAATACATGCAGACAAAAACGTATGCTCCACACAAGTACAGACTTACATAACACAACTTGAAAACTGGCTCACACAAAACAGATTACAGGTAGCACCAACAAAATCCACAAGTACACTACTCACTAGTCACAACAAAGAACATCAGTACAGACCCACAGCAACGCTGAACAACACCACAATTCCACACACACTGAAACAAAATCCTAGGAGTCACATACAACACTTCAGTGTCATTTGCTCCACATGTCAGTAACATCATCAAGAAATGCAGACCTAGACTAAATGCACTAAGATCACTAACAGGCACAACATTTGGACAACAAAAAGAAACGCTCATCACAGTATACAAACAATACATCCGCTCCATAATAAACTACGCCAGCCCAGCCTGGCACCCTGCCATATCCAACACACAACTAAACAAACTACAAATAATACAAAACACAGCTCTGAGAATCATCCTGGCAGTACACAATCCACACCAATAGAACACTTACACGCTGAAACCAAGATTCTCACCATCAGGCAACACTTAGACATGAGAGGCACACAATTCTTGGCATCGGTCATAAACAACACAAACAGCCCATGCTATTACCTTCACGACCACCCTCCAACACACAGGCAAATAGTGAATACACCACACAGACACTATACAGATATCTTGAATTCTATATCACCACCCACAAACAGCACACAAAACAAAAAGCACATCCATACTCACCTCACCAGACAAGCACTTAATAACCTTCCCAACAACAAAATACTCGGCACCCCCACCCAACATAAGCAGTACAGAAACACAGCTCTCAAGATTGAGAGAGTACACCTGACTCGACTTTCGCTGTGGTCATCACCAATCACTAAACACCTACAAACACCGTGATAGACAACACCCAAACAGACATATGTCCACTCTGCCAAGTTAGTCCCCACACAATTACACATCTCTTAGTAGATTGCCCTAACTTGGCAGTCCTTAGACAACAACACAACATCCACATAACCACACAGTTATGGTCAGATCCAGTAAGCGTGGTGTCCTTCTTGCGCGGTGCAGGCTTCCTGGCATAACAGAGTCTGGGGAACCACAACAACAACAACTAGGTTAAGAAAGAACAAATAAGCCTAGGATTATATATAAACAGTATCCTAGGCTCAAAAAAATAACTTAGTCTTTTAAGACTCAGTAGCATGTCTGTAAGGCTACATACTGTACTAGTAGGGTCTTATGTAGCCTATATCCTTAAAGGTGATATAAACCTAGAACAGGAAGTAGCCTAACCAGATTAAGTAGGAACTCCTTTTTAAGGAATATCCTACCATTAGCCTAAAACAGCAATGGCCGAATATCAGATAAAAAGGGTAGTCTCGGTCACATAAAACAGAAAACCAGATTACAAGAGGATTATTTACTTTATAGTTCATATCCTTAAGTTTTAAATAAGCCTAAAATAGGTTAAGCAAGGTATAGTGATGTAAAAAAGGATTTTGACAAAGGAAAAATCTATTTCTGAGGAAGGTCGTGTCACCGGTGAAATTCCATTACAGCACTAATTTCTAGGTATAACAATGCTAGATATACAGAGAAAAGAGCTTTCAGGAAAGCTGGGGTTACTACCCCCAGTCGAGCGTCTTCTAGGAAGGCGTCGGTATAAAGAAGGGTGAGTGAAATACCACTACCACGGAAACCTACTCGAAAGATCTCTCCTACCAAAATCCCCCGAACAGAGCGGTGAGCCGTTACAGCCCCGCACTCAACACCCGCCAGGACGGCGACACCAGCGCCACCTACCTCATTCCATGCTAGCACTAACCCCAGACTTGGCATGTGCAAGTAGGGGAGGAGTACTAGGTGATCAGGGAGGGTCACTGGTGACACGTGGGACCTTCCTCAGAAATAGATTTTTCCTTTGTCAAAATCCCTTTTCTGAGTTCAGTCCCGTGTCAGCCGGTGAAATAGTAATAGAGAATCATGCCAAGGCTGTAACTACAAGGAAAAAAGGGGGTAATCTGAAGAAAAAGGCAAAAAATTTACGAAAAAAATAATTTTAATCAAGTAATCTCTTCCATGTAGCAAGAATACTAAAACTAAGGTATACTAAATCTAGGGCACATCAAAAAACTTAATACTATGAAACAAGGGGAGGTCCCCGGTACGACGGGGAAAAGGCCCCAAAAATCTTAAAATTACTTAAAGCTAGGTGAAACATGAAATGTGCACAAGATAATTGCAAATACAACCTTAATACTATACACGTAAACTTAGGCTAAACACGTAAGAGACAAGATCAATGAAAATTAACATATACATATATCTGGGGTACGTGGAGCCAAATAAAAACCGTCCAGTACCCCATAAGAAAAAACAATCATGGCATGTCAGATTACACTTTTCCATCAGTAGATACAAGATACATCAATATGAGAGCCAGGCAGTGAGGCATAATCAACCAGGAGAATAAGTAGAGAAGTAAATGAGGCAGGCGGGCGGGGGGAAAAGGAAAGGATAAGGATATGATTAGTTAAGGTGGGGAGATGACACTTCCCACTGCTATGGTAGAATATTTCAGGTCTTGACGATTTTTTAAATAGTGGCGTTTAAACACTAGAGGTGATTTCAACCCGTAAATTTAGATAACTCTGAGAAGTCCATATTATGAAAGTAATTAATAGAAGTAGCAACTGCTCGAATATCATGAACTTTAGGAACTGAATCTGGGTTGGCCTGTTTAATGAAATACAGAATTTGTTGTCTTATAGCATTCAGTGAAAGAGTACCACCTTTCTCCCTGATAAAAAGAGGACCCGACTTACTCTGTGGAGTTCTTAAAAGGTAAGATTTAAGTGTATAAACTGGACATAAAGACTGGTCTTGAGGAAGGGCACCACCTTCCAAGGAGACCACCTGTCCTGTGGGTCTTCGTTCTTAGCTAAAAATCTAGGGTCAGGGGAAAGGAGGACCTCTCCAGATGGGAGGAAGTTTACAAAATTATCACCTCTAGTGAGAGCCGACAGCTCTGAGATTCTAGCACCTGAAGCCAAGCTAATCAAAAATAAGGTCTTCCTTAACAGATCCTGATAAGAGCAATGAAAGTTATCCAACTCTGATGCTAACTTAAGGACGTCATTGAGAAACCACGTAACAGAATGTGGGCGTGATACTGGTCTCAGACGAGCGCATGCTCTGGGGATGGACGAAAAATAGGAATCTGTAAGGTCGATTTTAAAGCCATAAAGAAATACTTTCTTCAATGCAGACTTGACTGTGGTAATAGTGGCCGGAGCAAGGCCTTTTTCAAACAGTGATCTAAAGAAGGAAACTCCTAAATTAGTCATCATGATTTTGGCTTCAGATGCTTTCAGGAAGGAGGCTAATTTTTTTACTGCTGAGTCATACTGTCTAAGAGTAGAATCTCTTTTATCTGATTCTAAAAACAGAGTGTTGACAGGGTCAATGTTCGCTCCTTTTGGGCTGCATAATTTTATAAAGTCCATAAAACTAGGGCATTCTGAATCCTTGAGGAAGCTGACACAGTCTTGGTTTGTACTGTCTGGGTCAGAATGGGCTTGGGAATCCAAGACTCCGTAATCCCAGTTCCTGAAGGAGAGGGAACCAATTGCTCTTGGCCAGTAGGGGGCTACTAGGGCTGGTTGACCCTTGAATGTCCTGAGTTTGTGTAATACTTTCAGCAGTAAATTTATTGGGGGAACAGATAAATCTTCTCCCAATTGTTCCAATCTACTGTCATTGCGTCTGTGGCAACGCCTGAGGGTCCAGGTTGGGGGCCACGTAACAGGGGAGCTTGGCGTTGCTCTCCGTTGCGAACAGATCCACTTGGAGGCCCGGAACCCCGGCAAATCCATTTGAAAGATTCCACGTCCAGGGACCACTCCGTCTCCAACGGGTAGCCCTGGACAGGAATCCGCCACCACGTTCCGTGCCCCCGCTAGGTGGGTGGCTGACAGGTGCCAGCCGTGCTTGTTCGCCAGGGGGAGAAGATAGCAACCATTACTTGGTTTACTCGACCTGATTTGGAGCCGCCCTGTTGATGCAATGAACTACCACTGCGCTGTCCAACACCAGCCTGATATGAATCGGTTGGGGGCGGATTTTCTTCAGAGTTAGAAAGACCGCCATAGCTTCCAGGGTATTTATATGGAACTGCTGAAACATTGTGGACCACGTTCCTTGTACTTTCTGTTTTGGTGAATATCCCCCAGCCGCTTAGGGAAGCGTCTGTGTGAACAACTAGTGCCGGAGGGGGAAATTGAAGCGGAACTGTTTTGGACAGGCCTCTGACTGTGGTCCAAGGCCGCAGTCTTGTCTTTAAGATTCGAGGATAGAGGAGACCTTGTCTCTGAGCTTGACATTTGCTCGACTCCGCCACACTCTGTTTATGTCTTTTAATTTCGCTTTTAAGAGCAGGTCTGTCACTGAGGCAAATTGAAGAGACCCAGGACTCTTTCTTGGGATCGGCGGGATGCCGATGGATTTTTGAGGAATCTCCTGGTGAGGATGCTATCTCTTTCCTCTTGGGAGGCGGGAGAGATAACGTGAGAGAGGACAGATCCCACTGGAGACCCAGCCACTGAAACCGGGACTCCGGAGTCAGGCGAGACTTCTCTCTGTTCAGCTGAAAACCTAGCGACTCCAGGAAATTGATGACTATGGACGTAGCCTTCTGACACTCCGGAACAGTTGGTGCCCAAATTATCCAATCGTCTAAATACGCTGCTAGGGATATCCTCGAGACCGGAGTTGTTGCACTACCGTGTCCGCCAGCTTGGTGAATACCCTGGGCGCAATGTTCAGACCGAAGGGCATGACCCTGAAGGAGTAGGCTTGATTCCCGAGTCTGAAACCGAGGAACTGAGAGAAGTTCAATCCGGACGTGATAGTAAGCGTCTGAAAGATTGATAGAGGTGGTGACGGCTCCCGCGGAAGTAGAGTCCGTGCCTGAGCTACCGTAAGCATGCGAAATTTGTCGCATTTTATGTAGAGATTTAGACGCGACAGATCCAGGATCACTCTTTGCTGATCGGAGTCTTTTTGGGAACAGTGAATAACCTGCCTTGAAACTTTAGGTGCCTTACTTTCTTTATTGCTCGTTTGTTGAGCAATTCTGTTACGTAATCCTGTAGGATTGATGTGGGTGGCTGGTAAAATCTGGTTAGAGGAGGGGGTTCTTGATCCAGCTCCACCTAGTCCTTTGGACACAATGCTGTGCGCCCAAGGGCTGAAGGTCCATTGGTCCCTGAACCAATACAGGCGACCACCTACCTGGGTTCTCTCAGTGGGAGGGAGCGGGTTTATTCCCCTACCACGTCCAGGCCTTCCCCTTGGGGTGGTGTTGGGCTTTCCTCTATGAGGGACTTTGCCTCTTCCTCCTCTTGCAACCCTATTAAGGCCGTGAAAGTATCCACGGCCCTCATATGTGGGGTTGTACGCTGGTGAAGCCACATAAGAGGGTGCAGCTGGTTGGACCAGCACATATTGTTGGGGTGAGCCTTGGAGGTAGAAGGCTGGGCTACTGCCGAGACCGGGACGGCTTGGACTACCGCCTGATGGTGGGGCCTCTTATGCCTCCTGAAGCGTTTGCCTCCTCTCGTCTGGGGGCCGGCCGATTCTGGGGTCTTGCGCTATAGGCAGAAATGCCCCAGCTGAGGCAAGAGACTCTGATTGGCCCGTGTAGCCTCGGCCATAACGCCATGACCTCCTCTTCAGGGAAGAGGTTAGGTCCCCAGATCGAGCTTTTAACGAGCTTGTTAGGCTCGTGGCGGATAGTAGCATCGGCGAAGATGAACTTCCTGCATTCCAGTCTGGCCATGATAAACTCGTACAAGTCCGACTGGAAGCTCGCTAGCGAGGACTTAGCCAAAACTTGGAAGAATGGTTCGTCCGAGCAGGAGACGGCAGTAGCTTCTGTAAGGCAGCCAGAGCTCAAGGACCGGGCTAACTTAGTCCAGGCCTCAAACTCCGCCTTCAATAAGGATTCCGGCAGCTTGGGGAGCTGCTCACTGAATTGCGTGGAAGCGCAGAAGGGGTCGAGCTTCCCGACAGTGAAAGTGGACGGGGCGTCCACCCAGAACTCATTACTTCCTGGGAATACCAGGGAAGTAGGGTCTGTTTCCCTTAACTGTGGTAACGGATTACCATCGAAGCATGCTCGGGCCGTAGCCAGAGCGACTTTGTCCAAGCAAGGGGTGGGTAGGTCTTCTCCCAGGGCGAACATCGTAAAGTTGCCCTTGAAAGGGGTCAACCGTGTTTTCTGCCTGCCACTCCGCCAGAGTGCGCAGCAGAGCCGACTGAGCTTGGTCCCTAGGGACGATGACAGTCTCCTTAGGAACCTTGTCTGACCGAATCCAAGCTTCCTCTGTGAGCCTCACGAAGCCTGGGTAAGGGGGCAAGAGATCGGGGGGGAAGAACTCCAATTCCTCCAACCGTCTCGTGCCAAGACCCTCAACTGTAAGCTTGCCATCATGTTGGATGGCCCCGAGTCTGCGGCGCCAAGGGTTACCGACATCGAACGGCGGGAGGTCCGCAGTGTCGGGGATAACATACTGTGGTTCGGCTGGGGGTGGGCGAGCCATACCTGCCAGTATGTTATCATGACTGGCCAACTTCTCAGTTATCTTGTCAAATCTGGAATCTAGGTCCTCTGTAAACTTTTTATAAAGTTGATTGGCAAAGGCCTCTGCATCAAAAGCAGGCTGGCGAGGAGGGCTTGGTTTTGCAGCCCTCTTACTCGCGCCTTTGCTGGAGGAACCAGACTTGCTCCCGGAGGCTACAGGTCCTGAAACCTTAGCCTTCGACGGGGGGAAGGGCGATGCCTTCTTGGAAGACGAGGACTTGTAGCCCTTCGCCTTCCATGAAGTCTTCAACTTCAAGCAGGGATAGCAGGCGGAGCTCTATCACCCAAGGAGGAAGACTTCACGAAACCTGCAAAAGAAGATACGGATGAAGCAGGGGAGTCAAACAGAGGGGGGCCCGCCCCAACAACCTCACTTACCTCACCACTTACCACCTGGTCCTGCTCTGTATTCATTGGTTCCAGGTTGAGATCCAATAGCGGCTACATCCTCCGAGACCTCAGCAGAGGATATCCACTTGGGGTGGCTGGGTCGCATCCCGGATTTGCTGGATGATTGGGGTGGCAAGATCTTCAGGCACTGCGCGCCGCCACCCGCGGCGCCGGGTAAAGCAAGTCCCTCAACCTGGCATCGAGGGCGTAGGGCTTCCCCGACGGAACATTCCTGCGAACCCAGCCACCCAGGCCCGGAGGGATTCCAAGGCAGACTTCTTGGAAGCTTCGTCCGCCTGTAAGGAAACCAACAATTAGCTAAGAGAAAAAAAGCCAGACAGGGAACCTCATAAACAATATACAATATGAGGAGCATAAAACGGGAGAAAAGACTGTCACTTACCGACTCATCCTGGACGGTTGCACAGAGAGCAAAAGCAAACCTCACAACCATCGGGTGCCAAACAACCAGGTCGTCAAGTCGGACCGCACAACCAGCGTGGGTCCGGCATACTACGTGCCCGTAGGGTTGTTGAAGGGAGGCGGTACACCCCGGCTCCTCACAGCGAACAGTCTGTAAGTAGAAAAGTACATGAACCTCCCACCCTAAGCAATCTAAAGCCGGCAAGGCCGGGAAACTCAACTACAACCGGAATACTCCGGCGGAGAAGAACTCCTTATCATAAACTGGGCCAATAAGCTCTAAATGCACAGAGTGGAAGGTAAGGGCTTTCAGACCCCGAGGACTCTGGGAATGAAGGAACGAGAAACCAGGAACTAACCATAAGGGCTGCCAGAAAAAATAACGGCGGAGCCCCCGGGTGTAGGACCGGACTCACGTATATAAAATAAATAAAGGAGCGTACTCCTGTAGATAAACAGATTTATCTAAAATCAATGAAAAATAATAATAATAATAATAATAATAATAATAATAATAATAACAATAACAAGTGACGGTAAATACTCCGGAGACCGGAGGGGTCCGCTCCCCTTACATGATGTAAAACCTTCCGCCCTTACTTCCCCGCCGGAGAAACAAGACGGGCATAGTGCTCGTATGTTCATAACATAAGACGGAGCAATATATTTTACCCTACCTACGTAACCCGACGGGGAGACGAGAGGTATGGGATAGTGACTCGAACACGTTCGAGCAAACAAACCACCAACCCCAACACAGCGAAGCTAGGGACGGTATGGGAGGAGCCGAATCCCTCTACCAATAGGAGGAGTCCCTGAACTCGGAGAAAACGCCATCTAGCGTCACCCGCACAGTAGAGAGCAAGGCTGGGGAGGGGAGGGGTGAGTAGGGGAGAGAAGTAGGCTACCAGGAAGGAACAGGAGACAGGGAGAAACATATCACCCGGCTCAACTGCATCCATCCTCCAAGAAAAATGAAACTTGGAAGGGTAGCCTACTACTGGGAGCTCATTGTGAATGGAAGCCGACTCCTTCCTAAAGGCGAAGCCTAATATGGACCTAACCTAGTATAGGCTAGGAAAAAGGGAGGAGTGCAGAAGGAGGAGGAAGCAACAGGGAGAGAAATTTTGTGCGAGAGCCAACCGGGATCGAGAAGGGGGGGCAAGGAGGCGACTAGCCTAGAGGAAACACATCCAAAGAACTCGATTCCCCAAATGGAGGAAGAGAACTAAGGGGCTCACTCTGCCCACCTAAAAACGACCCGGAGGAAACAGCAACCAAAACTCCCTCAACCTGATCTCCGCACCCAGGGCAAGGGGATGGAAGCAAACAAGCCTACACCACAAAATACCATCACATAAAGAATAGAACCAAAATGTGCTCAATAGGGAGCGTAGCCCTCACCGGGGAAGCGGTTAGATCTGAGGCTGCCGCTACCACCCAGAGGTAAACAACAAAAATTAAAACAAATAAAATAAATAAACTAAAAATAAAAAGAGAGCACCATCTCCAAGCATAAAATAATTAGCCTACTTGAGACCAAAAATAAAAAGGAACCCAACCTGGGGGTATTTTGGACGGGCATCACACCTAACAAAGGCCGATAGGCCAATGAAATGTAATTTCGTAAACAAGAAAGGGGGAGCCACGCAAGGAACCACCAGGAAGGGAACCAAGGGGTCAAAATCTATCTATAACGACGAGGAGACAACTCCAACCGAAGAACAGAGGGAGTAAGCCTCGCGGTCGACGACATGGCTGGCGGGGACGCCCGTGGCGTCATAATAAGATCTCAATATTTATGAAAATACGAGACCAAAACAGCCAAAAAATAGAACAAAACCCCACAAGAAGATGGTACTTAACTTAGAGATGGTAAAGCTGCTCGATGCCATCGTAGATGCAGAAAAAATCCAAATAAGAGAGACGAGCACACAAAAGAAACGGATGCCGTCACGTGCTAGAAAATGGAATGAGGTAGGTGGCGCTGGTGTCGCCGTCCTGGTGGTGTTGAGTCGGGGCTGTAACGGCTCACCGCTCTGTTCGGGATTTTGGTAGGGAGAGATCTTTCGGTAGGTTTCCGTGGTAGTGGTATTTCACTCACCCTTCTTTATACCGACGCCTTCCTAGAAGCTCGACTGGGGTAGTAACCCCAGCTTTCCTGAAAGCTCTTTTTCTCTGGTATATCTAGCATTGTTATACCTAGAAATTCATGCTGTAATGGAATTTCACCGGCTGACACGGGACTGAACTCAGAAAAAACCATTTTTATGTTGGGTGGGAAAAAACCGTATTTTTCCATTTTTTCCGAATTTTTATAATTTCTTGTATTATTTGTATCTCAGAGTTGCCTGCTAAAAGAAATAATTCTATAAGGTTAAATTGTTCACATTAATTAATAATTTCAAAACTGACATATTATCAGGCTTATAAATTGATAATACAGTGTCCATTATCCTATGTATCCATTACATATGTTAACTTAGTGCAATGATAATTCCTAAGAAATTAATACAGTATTACCAAACATGTAGCACAAGTGTTTTATGCACATTATATAAGTAACTGTGAGGAGAGGGAGTGAGAGAAAGATACAGCCTGACAGGTATTAAACATGTACAGACTGTGTACTACACAGCCATTCCCATAAAAGTTGCCATGTACTGCTGGATATTTTAAGTGGTGTATTGTGCAGTAGTAAATAAATATTTAAAGCTTTGTTTTAGAAAGTACATAAGACTTGGTGTTATGAATTATGATAACAAAATCATTTTCTAATTAAGAAAATAATAAATAAAAAGAAATAAATTTATTTGATCTATTGCCTTTGGCATCTTTGGCTTCACCTACCTGCAGTAGGGGAACAGCATTAGTACTTAAGTTAAAACATTATACAGAGTTAGTAGTAAAGTGGCAATAGGACTGTAAAGATGAGGAGGGCAAAACCCCTTAGTGAAGTGTGGAAACACTTTGAAAGGCAAAAAATAGACAATAAATATATGGCAAAATGTAAATATTGCCAAACAGAGTACTATACAAATGTTCCAAGAATGTGGAAACATCTTCTGAAGTGTGCAAATTGCCCAGGGATAGTTACGGAAAATGTAAAGCAGAAACAAAAAGCTGGTGCACCTAGGCCTAATGTTCCTGATAATGATGATGAGGATGATTAATGAAAGTAGTTTTGAACTTTAATGTACTGTACTGTATTTTATTTTCATGAATTGTATAAATGTTATTTAGAACATATCAACTATAATGGACTAATGATATAGAGTATGCATATAAACATACCTGTTGATGGTATAGGCCTGTAATAATTCTATTATGTGAACTTTAACTAAGTTTTTGTTTATTTAACACACAAACAGCTTGTTTTCCCATTATTTACAGATTTTATATGAGAAACAAGAAAAAACCATTTTTTTTATCTTGGTGGTTTTTTCCGGTGGAAAAAACCATTTACATCACAAAGCAAGAACCTTCTAAGAAATCCTCTATGCTATATAAAACAGTAGCTTGGATTAGTTAAACAAATTACTTAATAGCAGCTAGTCTGAATGGCATGACAATTGGAATTAAAAATTTCACTTAGCCATTGCAAAAGGACTGACAGTGTATAAATATTACAACCATATACATGTATGAAAACTAACCTAAACCTCAGAGGGTTTAAGTTAACATAGATATTTAACTAAATGCATTATAACTGCACACTTGTAATCAAGCTAACCTGTAATATGGAGACTATACGAGGAACTACAGAAGTGTCCCTCACTTAAAAAAACAATTAATACTAACTAGCTTCTAATAACACCTTGCTTTTTATATCACTACAGGGACGCCATTCTGCAGGACCCCCAGTTCAAGTGTTCCATAGCAAATTGCTCAGTTCACTTTTTGCCAGTGGGTACGGCCCATACCACCTGCCATGAGCATAGTCCTAAAAAACAAGGAAAATTTGCTTGGTCGCCAGATGTGGGCAAGATTTGTAGTATGCTCCTGGCAGCAAGTTTTAAGGACGAAACAGGTCCTTTTAAGGTGTCTCAATGGGCCCTAGGATTTAGTAGGGGGGAGATTATATCTTTCCAGCAAAACTCCGGCTGCAGATATTTAACTCTTTCTTTGAACATCAATGTTTGGGCCAAAACCCAGTAACATCAGTCACCAATACCTCCCAGGTTAACCCTGCGGAGGAAGTAGAGGAATCTTTACATGGGGTTACATTCTTACTAAAGAATATGAAGTGGACATTGCCGTTGAAATGGCCCTGTTAAACCCAGAAGGCTCAGGGACACAATTTTAGCTAGCCATGGGAGAAACCTTTGAGAAGGAATTCTATTCCCCATGCAGCTATCATTGCTGAATATGATCTTTCTCCCAAAAGGAATACTAGGATCCACCTAACTCTTGACTGAAATGAATACATTTTCGGAGGGGTGCAGTAACTTACCCAGGACTTCTGTCCCTTGATTAACAGGCAGTTACAGCTCAGTTACACTGCGCAAGCCCCCCCCAAAAGGGATACACAGACTGTGGCATTTGATCAATTCCATAAGGAAATTGTGTACCATCAAAGATGCCCTTGCCACAGAAAGGCAATATATAAGGGACATGAAGCATGATTCCGAAAAGGAAAGTCAGTCAGTCATGTACACCCCAAAGTGTAAAAGTACTACATCCTGTAACCGAAAAGTGAGTATAGATACAAATGCTGCCCAAACAAGGTCTAATGTTAGAATTCCAACTGGAACGAGGTCAATTCAGAATACAGAACTTCAGATCAAAGCATAATAGGGGCTCCAACCTCGCCATTAATGATACTGATAATCCTTGGCGAGACGCCTCAATGTGCATTTTCTCTCCTGATGGCAAGTTTGTAATTAATGAGAGAAAAACTACAATCGAAGTTGTACATGTAGAATTTACAAAAGGTGGCATTCCCTAATACAGAATGGCACCTGGTACCATCTTCACCAGACATGGAAGACCACTAACAGAAACGGTTTTCTTACCTGTGCCTATAGCATTAAAATCTATAGAAATCGCTCTTTACCAGGACAATGAAAAATGGATCTCTACTTCCATTTTTAATAAGACCCAAGTTGCTCACCAAGTAGCCCCAGTCTTCTGTCCCTTCACTTTCAAAATTATTAACCATGTGAAGACACATTTTCAGAATTTGTAATGACTAAAAACAAGAGATAATGGCAGAATTAAAACTATCTGCCACAGTCATCCCAGTTTTGGAAAATTCCACCAAGGAATGGGCAATGCTGCACTCCCTTTTGAAAGGAAAAAGCTCCCTTTAGATATAGCTACGCAGCAGTTTGGGACCCCCATGAGAAGACTCTCAGAGGGGACAGCATCGTCAAAAATTTATGGTAGGCTCCGACTCCTTAGTATTATAACCTCTACCACCTTGCTGGAAGTTGCCACCACAGGCTTCCAGAAGATCCCAGGACAATTTTTGCTGTTGAGGCCAAAAGTCTTATGAGAACCTGATGGGAAGCACGCTGTGACTTCATAGAATGGTGCATAAAAGCGCGAATGGAAGCATTGGAGGGCTCCATCAAATCACTCTCCAATGTCACTGCATTGTTGCATTCTAACCCTTTCTGTAAGAACTTGTTTGAGGAGTCTGTTGTGGCTTAGCTCAACAAGCATGTCTGCCAACAGAACTGTACAGTGTACACCCTTCTGAGGAGAGGGGAATTCAGGAAACAAAGAACCCAAAATTGCTCTTTACTCAACCCCAAAAAAGGCTTGCTTTGATCAAAAATCATATAAGCCTTCAGTCACCCTCAAAAGCTTTCCTCAAAAAACAGGCAGGTGGTCAGAAGGGACAATTCCTTACAAAGGGACAACAACAACAGCAGCAGCAGCAAGGACACCCTTTTTCACAAGGTCCAAAAACCATCTTACAGGGGGGGGAAAGGAAAAAGCAACACCTGGAATGCCTATCAAAGGCAAAAGCAGAGGAGGAGGCAGATACCAAGAGGAATTGTATGGTTGGTGGCCGGCTTCGACGACATCACAGACAATGAAAGTTTTCCCTGTGGGAGACCAGCATTATTTATATGTGCAGAAAGGCCCTGTTAATGGGACCCATACAGAAACATGCATATATTCACCACCAGGTACATCTCTTCAGTGTCCTCAAAAAGGATTCCTCCAAAAGATGAGTGATCCTCAACCAATCAACACTGAACAAGCACATGTTTGCCAAAAGTTTTGGATAATTATCGTTGCCAATGTACGTTGAATCATTCCAACAGGGACTTGGACTGTTTCTATAGATCTGCAAGATGCATACTGGCACGTCCCTATACCCATTCCCTTCCGGCCCTTCCTAAGGTTCCTGATAGGGAAAGATACGTACAGAATCAAAGTCAAACCCTTTTGGCTGACACACTGCCTCAAGAATATTTTACAAAATTAACAATGGTATTCATTTGAGAACTCAAACAAAAAGGAATACAACTAATAAGACTACCTAGACAACTGGTTGATCTGGGGGCCCACAAGAAAAGAGTGCTTGAAAAACCTAAGACCAATGGTCAACAGATACAGTTAAAAGGTTTTATAATAAATTTGAAAAAATCCCACCTCACACCCAGGAGACGCTTTCAATGGCTGGGACTGTGTTAGGATACTCTTCACAGCCTGTTGTCTCTCCCCATCATACTCAAAACAGAATAAGGCAAGTCCTTAAAAGGTTCCTTGCACAGCCCAGAGTTTCCAGATGGCAATTAGAACGTATGATTGGCCTGCTGCAATTCGCATCCATAATAGATCAATTACTTATATTGCAACCAAAAATGTGAACAAATTCTGGCTATCGCATGCAAGAAAAAAAGATGTGAGACTGACCTCATCAAAAGATTAAAAAAGTTGGGGAGATACTTTGGCCTCGGATCCAGAAGGAATTTCTGGCGAAACAGGTCACCCCGACTCCTCCGTCTATACGAGTGACAATACACACAGGCGCCTTGTTGACAGGTTGGGAGGACATTGGGAGGATAGTCAGGTGGCAGGGAGGTGATCAGCTACTCTGAGGAATTCTTATACCAATTTCCTAGAGCTGATGGCTGTCTTTTTGTCCCAGAAAACTCAAACCTTCAGAAGAGAGAGACAACATATCTACAATATCCTATATCAAGAGGTCACGATCACGTTCACCTCCTCTCAATATGATAATGCTTGCCATCCTTCAGATGGCGCAAGCAAGGAAGTGGCCCATGTCTGCAATTCACCTCACAGGGGGTCTCATTGTAATAGCAGACTGTCAAGGAAAACGGCAGCCTCAACAGAGTGGATGTTGGACAACCACTCTTTTCAAACACTTGCCAGCATGCTTCCACAACTGGAAGTGGACCTGTTCACCACGTACGAGAATCACAAACGCCTAACATGTGTATCTCCAAACCTGGACAGTCAAGCAACAGCAAGAGATGCCTTCCTAAAGACTGGAACAAGGGGAGGACGATATCTTTTTCCTTCACTGTCCCAGATTTCAAAGGTTTTGAGCAAACTTCTAACCTTCAAAGAAACAGGCATTGGTTGAAGTTTTGGCACTTACCGTGATTTATATGACAATATTTCAAAACTGATAAAAGCTACAACCATGAGTTATTTTTTGTTGTACTTTACATGAAATTGCACACATTTTCATGTATAAAACATTATGTAACGGCTAATATAAAACAGTGCAAAAATTACGTCAAAGTGACTAAAGAATTTCTGAGATTTTCAGCAGTTAGCGTGCGCGGACGTAAGGAAAAAGTTTTTTCAAAAATTCACCATAAATCGAAATATTGTGCTAGAGACTTCCCGTTTGTTGTAAAATGAAGGTAAAGGATTGAATATTACTAGAACATAAGAGTTTTAGCTTACAATTGCATTTTTTGACCATTTCGGCCGAGTCAAAGTTGACCGAAGGTTGAAATTTTGGCACTTATCGTGACTTATATGAAAATATGTCAAAATTGATAACCATGAGTTATTTTTCGTTGTATTTTACATGAAATTGCGCACATTTTCATATATAAAACTTTATGTAACGGCTAATAGAAAACTGTGCAAAAATTACGACAGAGACTAAAGAATTTCTGAGATTGTAAGAGCCTGACACCGTCTCTTCCAAACACGTGTGTTTGTCGTCCATCGGAGTGGCGAGACGTTTGGCGTCTTCACAAACAGAAACATACACACAGTTTGATACAGAAGATTTATTGGAACATTATGAGTACAACATTAGAATGCTTGCATGGCAATGCAAGTAGTGGTGATTGTACATACATCACGACAACAATGGTTAGGGAGAAACAGACGGAAATATTGTATGGTTGAAATCGCGTTCCTTTAGAGAAAGAAAACAAGATGCTCTTGTTGTCTTGTCCACTCTGATGGACAATGAACACATGAACATACACGTGTTTGGAAGAGACGGCGTCAGGTTCTTACAAGATTTTCAGCAGTTAGTGCACACGTAAGGAAAAAGTTTTTTTAAGAAATTCACCATAAATCGAAATGTTGTGCTAGAGACTTCCAGTTTGTTGCAAAATGAAGGTAAATGATTGAATATTACTCGAATGTAAGAGTTTTAGCTTACAATTGCATTTTTCGACCATTTCGGTCGAGTCAAAGTTGACCAAAGAATGAAATTTTGGCACTTATCGTGATTTATATGGAAATATGTCAAAATTGATAAAAGCTACAACCATGAGTTATTTTTTGTTGTATTCTACATGAAATTGCACACATTTCCATATATAAAACTTTATGTAACGGCTAATATAAAACAGTGCAAAAATTATGACAAAGTGACTAAAGAATTTCCGCGATTTTCAGCAGAGTTAGCATGGCCGTAAGGAAGAAGTTTTTTTCAAAAATTCACCATAAATCGAAATAATGTGCTAGAGACTTCTCATTTGTTGCAAAATGAAGGTAAATGATTGAATATTACTAGAATGTAAGAGTTTTAGCTTACAATTGCATTTTTCAACCATTTCGGTCGAGTCAAAGTTGACCGAAGGTTGAAATTTTGGCACTTATTGTGATTTATACGAAAATATGTCAAAATTGATAAAAGCTACAACCATGACTTATTTTTTGTTGTATTCTACATGAAATTGCACAAATTTTCATATATAAAGCTTCATGTAAAGGCTAATAGAAAATGGTGCAAAAATTACGACAAAGTGACTAAAGAATTTCTGAGATTTTCAGCAGAGTTAGCGGATGCTTTCTTTTGGGATAAGAAATAAATTCGCGCATGCGCAGCTAGGTCACGCTTGTAAACAAAACAACAGCATGATCTGTGAATTCCCAGCATCCCTCAAGGTGTGTGATATAAAATTTTTCGCAAATGAGGCCTGTAAGTATTTTTCCGCGAATATTTAAAAAACTTTCTGTAGTTAACATATTTTACGTCCACTTGGCACCCAACAGACAACTTTTGTCGACGTAAAATACATCCAGTCGGCGTTAAAGGGTTAATCAACCCTCCTACATCATTATAGCAGACATCATCATTGGGAGGTAAGTAGAGAGAAAAAAATATATATTTTCTAATTAACTCTGCTTGCACTGCTACTGCTTGAAAGGGGTTTGCAGACTTAAAAGATATCACAGAAATGTCATGGCAAATATAAACCAAACTCCCTCCATGACTTCCTACTTGAGGATTATATGCAGTTCGGTATGCAGTGTCTTCCCTTGGACAAGGAGTATTAATATCCAACATAGTTTCCTGTAAACAAATAAAAACTGGAGAGAATTCATGAATGAGCATCTTAAGCTCTTCATACTTAGCCCTCAGACCTTGACAGTTCCATTGCAAGATGGAGGAGAAAATGCTGGTTATTTTCTAGAGGACTCTTTGAGAGAAGTCATCAATTCTGAATTTTTCATTTTACTCTTGCTTCCTATGATTTTTTAAAGACAGTCAAGATATTTTTTGTTTTACATTCTTTAGAGCATTATGTAGCTTATCTGACTGGCAAGGATTGTGGTGTATATCAACAGTGGTTTTTGAGTGAATTATCTCATTGGGCAATTTTGATCCATCAACTTTGTTTGTAGACAATATTTCATACCTATTGCCAAGTATTTCTGCAGATCTTGTAACTGGAGGGGGAAAGGAAGGTGGTCTCCGTCTTTTCCTGTTGGATAGTGGGGAGGTGTATTGGTATTTTCCCTTTGTTATGAGAGCATTAACATGCTCTTGAGTACCAAGTTCCTCTCCTAAATTGGGCAGAGAGAGCACCCAAGATGACAGCCTAGGGCTGCTCATCTTAGGAGAAAAAGGGTGCAGAGGAACAGGGCGTAATATCTAAAATTGGAGGCACTGATTTCTGAAATGGAGGCCGAGCATTTATATCTGAACTTATGTTTGCATCCATTGGCCTACCTGGCATTTTTGGATTATCTCACTTGCTGATATTTGATTTCAAGGCCTTAGCTTAATTCTTTTCCTTACTTAGAAGTCTTCTGGCATAACCCACACTTATATGCTCTGCATCTGATTTTAGTAGAGCAGCTGTTTCCATTTGAAAACGTGGGCATTTTCTATCACTGGACTTATGACCCAAATTACAATAAAGGCACTGAGTGCCTAATGTACATTCGCCATGTGCTAGTGCAGAACAGTTGTCACACAATTTGTCATTTTTACAGACTTGAGAAGGATGAACATATCTGAAACAGCTGAAGCGCTGTAATGGTTTTTGTTTGTATAGGTGTACCGACACGCTTACATTTTCTATATGCAAATGAGATGGAACATTATGATCCTCAAAAGTAATAATCACCATCATTGTAGTTTTTGGAAATTTATGTACCTGCCAAACCTGTTTTGGACACATGTCTAATATCTCCTCCTCTTTGAAGTCATTAAACCCCTTTTGAAGATTACTCATCTTCCATAACTAAAATTAATATGGGTTTTGATATCTACTAACATTTCACTGTCATCTACTTTTAAATTGCAAAGCATAAGTGGTTGTGTTTTGGATTTTGCATGAATAAGAACAGATTTCTTACCAAATCTAGAAATGTCACCATTTCCTATAGTGCCTACTTTCTTTTGCAAATATTTTCAGAATTTAAAATAATTATAATTCTCCTCTTTTGTGGTGGGAGAGTTTAGGTACACTCTGCAGGTTATTTTCAAGAGTCGGAGACTCATCATTCCAGTCAGCTGAGTGATCAACATCTAAATTTCTAGGGAATTAGTCACAAAGTGCTTCCTATATATTACAATTATGAAGACGAATACTTTCTATGTTACATGTGGCACTAAAGGCATCTTCGTGTTTCTCAAAAGAGATCCAGGCTTCCCATTTCTTATCAGCTTCACTGAAGTTCATATGTGTCTCTAAAATTTTCCCATATTGTTTAAATGATACAAAAATAGACTCATAATGCATTCAGGGGATTTCATATGCATGCAGAATTGTCAATTTTCTATGGTGACTTTCATCACTCTTAGAATCTTTCTTTTGTGGAGTTCCCTGTGGACAGGCTGCATCAACCTTAGTTGCTTCTCTCTGAGGTGGAATCTGTAAGTCAGTACCAACATCCTTTTCCATGCCAAAAGCCATTGCCAGTGCCAGTAAGTCATCAGATCCAGAGGAGGGAAAACTAGTTGCCAAATCCATAAAGTTAAGCGAGCCAGCCCACGTGCAGAAGTCCAAAAAGTGCACACCCAACACCCTAGAGCCCCTACACAGATTACTATTCCATCTGGTGACCAGACTAATATCAAAGAATTCACTTTTAGCTGGTCTTGTAGCCAGGTATTGTGTCATAATGATAAACACTATAACATGTGATGGAGTGTGCAATGAACTCAAAAGATAAGAGGGCATTTTCTCTTATCTTCAGCGAAGCTGAACCCAATTTTCCTATGTCAAAACCTGCAAGAAGTGACTACTGTATTGTACATGTGCGTCTGCCATATTGTTTATAAACAGACCTGCACAAAACCAGGGAGCCATTACTCTGTTGGTCAATGCAGGATGATCCCTTGCCCAAATCCCGTACCTTTTTGTCAGGGAAGTGGGAGGGTTTTGAGGACTCAACAGCAAATAACAAAAATAGGTTTTTCCTAAGTCAAAACCTGTTTTTTTATAGTGTAATCATTTTTTTTGTCCTCAAGGAGCTTTACAAAGAAACTGACAGGTGACAAAAGGCTTAAGCTCTCAAATTTTAATCCCAACAACCCAAACAAAAAACATTTCTGGTCCCAGGTCAAGCCACAAGTTTCAAGCCCCATTCCTTACTCTCAATACCCCTAGGGTTTTGGTAACAAAGAAGAAGAAACTAAACACGAACTTATGTTTTTAGGGTGAAGTTCTGTGACTTACCTAAGCATGCTGGGTATGGTTGCAGTATTGTCGCACCTTCCCCAGTGATAATCAACATACCCACCTATTAGGAAGACCCCTGGTTTTCCACTGTAGTGCCTATGGGGTCACAACTAACCATACCACCTACTGATACACAGTGTAGTCGAATTTGTTAGAGCTCATGGCAGTGATGTTTTAAGAATACTTTCTCTGATGACCACCCTGTACATTCCGAGACTTCTTCGAAAGAGACATTTCTGAAGAAGGCCAATGACATACTTACTTTCCTAATATTATGTGACCCAGGAAAGGAGCGTGGGTATGCCTTTTTAATAAGGGACACTAAAATTATTCTCAGCCCTTGTAGAGAGAGTGGTTTATTTGTGCTAGGGTGTAGGAAAATCGGACCTTCTGGGATGTTTGCCATGACCTCTAGGTAATTCTTAAGTGCTTGAACCATGCATAATGTTTTGTCTGCTAAACTGAGTTTTCTTAATGTTTTGTCTGCTAAATTGAGCTTTCTTATCAGAATAGATTTCCTTCTTAAAGGATTCTCATTCTCGGCCACATGTGAGTTGTGTTTGTATTGGGTCTGCTGAATTGAGGCATCTGGAAGTAAAGGGGTGAAATCGCCAAATCAACGATTTTGGCTTAGTCCTAGCAAATTACAGAGAAATCCATTTTCTATGATTTCCACATACTGGCCAAGCAATATCGACCCTTAAAACCATTAAACAGAGGGGTGGCAGTCAACAGGTTTTTACATGTATTTTTCTTGGTTTCATGTTCTCCATCTGGGAAGTAAAGGGCGAACATGGCCATGAGGCGTGAGCCAATGAGCAGCTCCCTTTCATCCAGCCGTATTTACAGTTTTGCACTCAACCAACCACAGCTGGCGAAGCGCACCAGCATGGTAGTACTAAATGACCAACACCCGAGTGGAACAACAAAAGTGATTTCTCTTCTATTTTGAGCATTATTTCGGTGGTTGTACATCGTAAAAATGTCATCTAGTGATAGTGAAGTGGAGTACGAAGTCCCTAAGATTACAAGGAAGAGAAAAAGAAGTGATACAAAGTGGAGACAGGCAGATACCAAGCTGAAAAGGAACAGTGGACAGGCATATGTAAGTCGTAGAAGGCAACAGGTGGTGAGGGAACGGAAAGTTGGGCCTCCCTGCCAATGTCAGGATAAGTGCTATACTCGTGTTGGTGAGGAAAATGTGAAGGAAATCTTTAAGAGTTGCTGGCGCCTACTCTGCACAGATAAGGATGTAAGTGTTTGTAGTAATTATCTGACAATAATCTATGAACAATTTACATTGGGAACCGAGGGAAAAATACTGTAACTGTGTGGTATGTTAAAATTTAAAATTGCCAATCTATAAAAACTCATAAAAAATTTGTTTTTGGGTTTACAGTGAAATGGCTCATAGTGTATTTATTGTGAACAAAGAAGTTTTTAAAAATGTAAAAAAAATTGGGTTTTTCTATTTTCATAACTGTTTTGCATACTGGGGTATGCAAATTTTGATGTGTTATGATTTTTTTTTCCAACACAACATTACTGTTTTTTTGTTTTTTCGTATATGACTAGGCAAAACTAGTAAAATACATATAAACATGGATGCAGTAAGTCAAGAGAAATGTCCGGTATCAATAGTTCAACTTTGAACGCATTTTACTCAAAATCAGGTTTTGGCGATGTCACCCTTTACCTCCAGATGCCTCAATTGAGGGGTTGATATAAGTCTAAGCACCTTGTTCAGGGACCAAGTTATTGGAATCATTTTGGGAGCAGGTCTTTGTAGTGCAAAAGACCACAGAAAGGGAAGTGACAACTTCTATACTCGAGTCAATCCCGAATCCATAAAGCAAGGATTCCGTTAAGTGGCGCGCTGACCACTTTATTTTGAGGAATTATCGAATTTGTTGTTATCAACAGATTTGGACTATTTAATGTCTAAATAAACATGTCCTGAAGTATTATTGCGAAAAAAATTTGGGTTTTCTTTTACATATTTGTTCACCGTATTTATTGCCCTGTGAGTGGCACTGACCAAAAAATTGTCACACAATGTCTGTATGACTTTCTAGGTAGAAGTGAGAAATATACTTTAGTTTCCTACTAAAATAAACAATTTTTATGATAAGAACTGGCTCGTTCTCTCAAATATATATCAAATCAGAGTAAATATCAGGGTAAATATATATCTACGTATTTCGATATTACCCTGTGAGTGACACTGAACAGCAAATTGTCACATAATGTCTGGATGACTTTCTAATTCCAGATAGTAGGAAGTGAGACACATACTTAGTTTCCTAATAAAAATAGCTCTTCGTTGGACGAGTCGGTAGAGCTGGGGACTGGCACTCGCCAGGCCCGAGTTCGAGTCCCCGGCCGGCTGATGAAGAGTTAGAGGAATTTATTTCTGGTGATAGAAATTCATTTCTCGCTATAATGTGGTTCGGATTCCACAATAAGCTGTAGGTCCCGTTGCTAAGTAACCAACTGGTTCTTAGCCACGTAAAATAAGTCTAATCCTTCGGGCCAGCTCTAGGAGAGCTGTTAATCAGCTCAGTGGTCTGGTAAAACTAAGGTACACTTAACTTTTCCTAATAAAAATACCCAATTTCTACAATAAGAGCTAGTTCGTTCTCTCAAAAAATATCAACTCAGAGTAAATATGTATCTATGTATCACGATATTTTTAACTCGTCGAAGTCATAACACAGATATATCATGTCAACTAGTTTACATATAATATTTTGTATTTCTTGACATATCTTTACTGTTTATTTTCAGAAATATAATATTATATAATTGCAGGTAACTTTTCCTAACAAAGCCCCATCACTCATAAGCCATCTCGTCGAGTGAGTGTGAGTTTTCGGTCCTAACGACATACTTTTTGCATTGTGATCGCATTTACGCTTGCATTTCATGACCCTGCTGTGCAGTGACGTAGTTCCAATGGCAGGAGAAAAGAGGGAGAAAAGCAGAAGAGTACCCTTGTAAGGGAAAGGTACCAAAGAATGCGTGCCCAACATGGATTACGAGAAGAGAAACCCATCCAAATGAGAAACGTCTCTATGGGAGAAATGCCAGGTACCTCCGGGATGTCAACAGTAACCTTGCTTTTCTTTCAGTGATTTGTTTTCCAATATATATTCCATGATTACTACTTTTTATAATAATGATAGTACAGTAATTATATAAGACCAGCAAGCTTGATTTTACCACAGTGAGTTGTCTGAATTGTTCAGGTTGGGGTCATTGTTTTCTTTATCCTCACGGGTGTCCGTTTATTTGTCCCTCCTGTATCTGAATGGAAAACAAGGGAATAACAGCACTAAGCCTTGTACAGTGGTAGCGTATATTTTCATAGGTTATGAAGGAAACTTCATATTGATAGCATATATTTTTATAGGTTATGAAGAAAACTTTGGGACAAGTGTAAAATGCCATGTTCTAGACTCACCAAACTACCTTCCTAACCTTACCAGGACACCATGCCCTGAGCTGGTCAGGGGGGCTTCAACTCCTGGACCCCCCAAGTAACACTTTACATCAGAGAGGTCTGATCCTGTCATTCTACTAACTACCCCATATATTTTTACAGGTTATAAGGAAAATATTGTAATTAATATTTATACCCAAAGTTATGAAAAAACTTTGCACTGATAGCATGTATTATTAATTGTTATAAGTAATAAAATAAACTTAGCACTGATAGCATATACGATTTATTATAGATAGCATATAGTGTAGTATTGTACAGATTTTCAATGTAAAAAAAAAGACAGACAGCAATTTTTTTTTTTCAAATCCTCTACGTATGTGGTCTTCTAAGCTAGACAGAGAATCTATAATGTAGATCTGTTACACTGTGCCCGAATTGCGTGAGTCAAAATTTTATTTTCTCAAATGTGCCACAGTAGTCGAGCATTTACCATTTTCTCTAACAATTTGCATATGCAATTTGTTAAAGATACTGGTCTGTAATTATTTACATTACTTGGATCCTTTCCTGGTTTGGGGAAAGGAATTATTATTGTATTTTACTTACAGAATCCATTTATACTATATTATTATATTGAATATATTATCATTGTAATATCTATAAAAAAAATGATGGACTCGCCATTTGTAATATTTACCTCCTTAGAATCAACTGCTTGAGCCTACTACCGAAAGAATTAGGAAAACAATTTTTTACTTACTAAAAGAAACGAATGTATTAATGGAATTATGTAAATTCTTTTACATAGGTAAACTACCATAATTTATGTTAAAAATAAATCCCTCAAAATTGCAAAACAGCTGTGTTCCCAATTCACTTGTTTACCAATGTAAACATACCTCAGTTACCCACCCCAATCTCTTTCTCTTTCTCTCTCTCTGTCCTATACATATCCTTTAATGAAATAAGAATTACTGTATCATGAACATAAAAACACAAAACTAAAAATCCAGGAAGTTCACGATGTAATTGAAAGAATGTGTGCATACGTATGTATGTTACTGTTTTTTTTTTATTACTTGATTTACTGTACCGTTTTTATTACAAATTTACTTAACTCTACGCGTGATTATCAAACATATCATAACGGTACAGTATATCCAAGAGAATATTTTATCACTGTTGATATTTCATTTCTAATCACTGTCAAAATATTTAAAATGTAAACATCACATGTACGCAAGACAAAGCCAAACAGGGTGAAGAAGTAAATGACCGAGTAGGCTTATGGCAGGCCCTAATGAGTCGTCTTCTTAATCTATTAGCCTCCCGCATCTTCTGATGCTTAACAAATTATCCATCCTCCCATCAGACCATTCCTTATTTTCTTCACAAGAAGAAGAAAAGGAAAAACTGTGTCCCTACAGGTAGGCTAGCAAGCACACACTGTGACAATCATAGATACCCAAAACAATCAGTTTACACAAAACTTGTTCCTATACAGCCTAATGCTTCTATCTCTGTTTACTGTGAATAACATAATACAAAAACAGAAAACAAGCACCATACCATATGGAGAAAATCTGCCAGAAATACAGTCGACGCCCAGTATTCGTGGGGGATGTGTACTGTACCACAACCCCCCGCGAATAGCTAAAATCCATGAATACTTGACACCCCTCTAAAAATGCTTATAACTGCCTATTTGATCATTCAAACACCAAAAAAGCCCTCTAAAAATGCTTATACCTCAGTATTTTCATATAATTTCTGTGACTAAATGCATATTTTGTGACAAAACTATTAAAATACTCAGGTATACGCATTTTTAGAGGTTTTTTTTTTGGTGTTTGAACTCAAAATAGGCAGGGTTGTGGTACACACCCTCTGCGAATAACAGGGGTTGACTGTAGTCACGAAAATGATATGAAAATACAGTAATTGGTGAATATTTCTGAGTCCAGCCCCATGTCAGCCGGTGAAATTCCATACTAACACGAATTTCTAGGTAAAATATTGCTAGGTATACCAGAGAAAAAGAGCTTTCAGGAATGCTGGAGTTACTACCCCAGATCGAAAGTGTCTTCCATAATGGAGACGTCGGTATAACCAAGGGTGAGTGAAAGGATCACAACCACAGAGCCACACGAAAAGACGTCCCCATGTCAAAACCCCGGAAAGAGTAGTGAGCCGTTCCAGCCCCTACGCTCATCCGCCCGCCAGGCCGGCGACTCCAGCGCCATCTACACTCATTCCATTTTCTAGCATGTGAATTTCGCATCCCAGGATTTTGTGCTTTTGTCTTTGGACGATTTTTGCCTTTGCCAGCATGTCTTCCAGCAACTTTTCCGTCACCAAGTTAAGTACCATCTTATTGTGGGGTTTTTATGATAAGTGTGGCTGGGTCAGTCCGTATTTTCATATTATATGTGATTGTTGTTATGACGCCGTGGCGTCCCCTAGCCAGCCATGTCGACCGCGAGATTCACCCATCCAGCTTGTTCTGTTTGGGCTTTCTCCTTGTCGTTATATTACTTATCATTATCCCCCCTGGGTTTCATCCTGGTGGTGTTTCCTGGGCGGGTTATATCGGTGTTTCTTATAATGTTTTACTGATCTACATGTCGGGTTTCCTCTATTAGGGTTCCCGTCATTTCCCGCTTAGGATTCTTCCACCGGGATGTTCCCATGACAGTTTTAGCTTATTTATCATTTTAGTGTGTCGTGCTGGTGTTGTCAGTGTTTTGTTGCCTTGAATTACATGCAGGGGAGCGTCAGCTTAGATTTATTCTTTATCCTGTCGCTCCTCTAGGTTAGGCTATGCGCCTTGCACGAGCACAAATATTCCTGGGTTATGTATATTTTGTGATGGTGATTTATCTGGTATTTTGTTGTGTGGGGCCCTCCCCTTGCCTGTCCATGTCTAGTTAGTCTCGTATTTTGCTTCCTTGGCCTCCCACTCTCCTCGTAGGTTAGGTGTGGGGTGGACCCTCAGGTTGAGGGAGTTTCTGTTGCTGTTTCTTCCATGGGCCGTTGTTTGGGTGGTAGAGTGAGACCCCATTGTCCTCCCCCTTCTTCACGGAGGGGTAGAGTTTCTGTGGGTGTGTCTCCTCTATGCTGTTATGGCATTCTCCCACCTTTTTCTTTCGGCCCTGGTTGGTTTTCTGCACGGAAATTTCTCTCCCTGTTATTTCCTCCCCCGCCCTTCCCTTGTCCCTCCCCGTTAGCCTAGGCTATGCCTAGGCACGGGTGCTGACCTAGGCTATGACTAGGTGGGAGTCGGCGTGTTGAGGCCTTGGTCGCTATCCCCTTCTCCTCTCATTTGGGGTAGGCTTGTCCTTCCACGGCTAGTATTAATTTACTTGGCGTGGCGCGTGATTGCCAGCCGAGCGGGTGAAGCGTCTTCCCTTGTCTCCTGTTTTCACTTGCCCTAGCCTACTCCCCATCCCTGCCCCACCAACCCTTCCCTCCCCCTCCCCACCCCAGGCCAGCTCTTGCCTATTCTCGTGCGGGTGACGCCAGCTGGCGTTTTCTCCGAGTTTGGGGGCTTTCCCTGGTGGAGGGATTCGTTCCCTCCCAGAGCAAGTCCCCGGTGGCGCTGTGCTTGACTGAATGTTTTGTTAACCTGCTCTCCTAGGATTGAGCGGGTTTCGAACATTCTTATTTTCGTTCTCGACCTCTTTCCGTTTGAGTTTGCCTTAGTTGGGTTGATTGGCGCCTACTCCGGCCCTTATTAAAAGTGGCCTTGTGATGTTGGTAACCTCACCCTCCTACTGTTTCTCTAGTGGGGAGGTTTGGGCTCTCCGGTGGGGGTGTCTCCGGTCTCCGGAATGTACGTTTCATTGCCTTGTTACCAGTTCCGTTACCATCTCTTGTATTCTATATGCATATCCACTGGCGGAGCGAGCTTCTCACTCCGCCATTACACATTATATTATTATTTTATTATTTTGGGGGTCCGGTGTCCTGCCCTGGGGTTCCGCCGTTTTTATTGCCGGCATCCCTTGTGGTAGGGCCCTGTTGACTCAGCTCTCTCGTTCCACCGGAGTATTCCGGTGGTCGGGGAGCAGCTTGCTTACCGCTCTGTTTAATTTATTGTTTGGTGGACCCGTCTCTGACGAGGGTTTTCTTCCCGCCGGAGTCCTCCGGTAGTAGGTTGAAATACCCGGGCCTACCTACTTTAGGTTTCTTAGAGTGGTAAGTTCATGTACTTTTTACACTTACAGACTGTGCGTTGTGAGGAGCCAGGGTGCACCGCTACCCTCCATCAACCCTACGGGCATGTGGTGTGCCGGACCCACGCTGGTTGTGCGGTCCGGCTGGACGATCTCATCATTTGGCACCCTGATGGCTGTGAGGTCTGCTTTGCCTTATGCAGTAGCATCCAGGACGAGTCGGTAAGATGTCGCCTTTCGTTCCCCACGTTTCTTCAGTCTAATAAGTGCTCATATTGTAATCATTGCTTTTATATTACAGTATGTTAGTCCTGATTGCCTGCTCTCTTTCAGGCGGACGAGTCCTCTAAGAAAGAATCTCTTGAATCTCTCCGCGCCTGGGTGGCTGGGTTCGGAAGGAACGTACCGTCGGGGAAACCTTACGTCCTCGACGCAAGCCTACGAGACCTGCTTTACCCCGGCGCCCGGGTTGCTGCTGCTGTTCCAGCAGAGTTGGCCACCCCCATCATTCAGCAGATCCGGGACGCGACCCAGCCACCCCAAGAAGACATCTTGTACGCGGAAGTTTCGGAGGACGTCGCTGCCTTGGACTTGGACCTGGAGCCAATGAATATGGAGCCGGACCAAGTGGTAGGTAGTGAGGTAAGTGAGGTTGTGGGGGGCAGGCGCCCTTTTTGATTCCCCATCATCCTCTGCTTCTTCCTTTACAGGATTTGGTAAGTCTTCCATCTTGGGTGACAGGGCTCCATCAGCTGTCCCTAAGTTGAAGCTGAAGACTTCATGGAAGGCGAAGGGCTTCAAGTCCTCGTCTTCCCGGAAAGCATCTCCTTTCCCCCCGTCGAAGGCTAAGGTTTCTGTACCTGTAGCCTCCGGGAGCAAACCAGGAACCTCGGGCAAAGGCGCGAGTAAGAGAGCACCAAAACCAAGCCCTCCTCGCCAGCCTGCCTTTGACCCTGAGGCGTTTGCCAATTCTTTACTCGAGAGGTTCTCGGCGGAGGTAGAGTCGAAGCTTTCCAAAATCACGGAAAAGCTTCACAGCCATGATACTCTACTGGCGGGTATGGCTCGCTCCGGCGGGGCCGATCCACAGTATGAGATTCCAGATACGGCTGATCTCCCTCCCTTCGATGTCGGGAACCCATGGCGTTTTGCTCTTCGTGCCGAATTCTGACAATTGAGGGTCTTGGCACGAGACGTCTGGAGGAGTTGGAGTTCTTCCCTCCCGATCTCCTGCCCCCTTACCCAGGCTTCATTAGGCTGACGGAGGAAGCCTGGGTACGCTCAGACAAGGTCCCTAGAGAGACAGTGATCTTTCCGAGGGACCAGGCGCAGTCTACTCTCCTGCGCACTCTTACGGAGTGGCAGGCAGAGAATACTAAGCTGACTCCATTCAAGGGCAACTACACCATGTTTTCATTAGGTGAAAAGTTGCCCACTCCCTGCATTAACAAAGTCGCTCTGGCTACGGCTCGGGCTTGCTTTGAGGGTAATCCTTTGCCTCAATTGAGGGAGACAGACTCCACATCCCTGGTATTCCCAGGGGGTGAGGAGTTTTGGAAAGACACCCCGTCCACCTTTACTGTGGGTAAGTTGGACGCTCACTGCGCGTCTTCGCAATTTAGCGAACAGCTTCCCAAGCTCCCGGAAGCTTTGCTAAAGGCAGAGTTTGAGGCTCGGTCTCGGTTGGGCCGGTCCTTGAACTCCCTCTGCCTCACAGAAGCGACTGCCGTCTCCTGCGCAGAGGAGCCCTTCTTCCAGGTTCTGGCTAAATCCCTGTTAGCAGGGTTTCAGTCAGACCTGTATGATTTTATGGTGGCGAAATTAGAGTACAGAAAGTTAATTTTTGCTGATGCCACCATTCGTCATGAGCCTAACAAGCTCATGAAGAGCTCTGTCTGGGGCGCGAATCTCTTCCCGGATGATGACGTAGCCAGTGTTTTGAACGAGGCTACCAGAGCCAATCAGAGTCTTCGCTCTCGTTGGGGTATCTCCGCCTACAAGCGGAAAACCCCGGAATCTGGCGGCTCCCAGACCAAGTCTGGTAAACGCTTTAGGCGGCATAAAAGGCCTCATCATCAGACGGTCGTCCAAGCTGTCCCGGTCTCGGCGGTGGCCCAGCCCTCCACCTCCAAGGCTCATCCCCAACAATACGTGCTGGTCCAACCAGCCCAATCCCTTGCTGCACCCTCGTACGTCTCCTCACCAGCGTACAACCCTACCTATGAGGGCCATGGGTTCTTTCACGGCCTTAATAGGAGCGCAAGGGGGGGAAGAGGTCGGGCCCCTTACAGAGGCAAACCTGGCTCCGCCCCAAGAGGAAAACCTGGACGTGGCAGAGGAAACAAACCTGCTTCCTCCCACTGAGACCAGTCAGGTAGGTGGTCGCCTTTACTGGTTCAGAGACCAGTGGTCCTTCAGTCCTTGGGCACACAGCATTGTGTCCAAAGGTCTGGGTTGGAGCTGGATCAAGGATCCCCCCCCCTTGATCAGGTTTTACCAACCCCCCTCCAGAGTCCTACAGGACTATGTGGCAGAACTGCTCAACAAGCGAGCAATAAAGAAAATAAGGCACCTCAAATTTCAAGGCAGGTTGTTCACTGTCCCAAAGAAAGACTCCGGTCAGCAAAGAGTGATTCTGGATCTGTCTCGTCTAAATCTTTATATAAAATGCGACAAATTTCGCATGCTTACGGTAGCTCAGGTACGGACTCTACTTCCGCGTGGAGCCGTCATCACCTCTATCGATCTTTCAGACGCTTACTATCACGTCCCGGTTGCGCGGAACTTCTCTCCCTTCCTGGGTTTCAGACTCGGGAAGCAAGCCTACTCCTTCAGGGTCATGCCTTTCGGTCTCAATATAGCCCCCAGGATATTTACAAAGCTGGCGGAAGCAGTAGTTCAGCAGCTCCGGTCCCGAGGGATCTCCCTAGCAGCGTACCTGGACAATTGGATAATCTGGGCTCCAACAGTTCAAGAGTGCCGGAAGGCTACGGCCATAGTCATCAAGTTCCTGGAGTCGTTAGGTTTTCGGCTGAACAGGGAGAAGTCCCGCTTGACTCCGGAGTCCCGCTTTCAGTGGCTGGGCCTCCAGTGGGATCTGTCCTCGTACACGCTATCCCTCCCGCCGTCCAAACGGAAGGAGATAGCCTCCGTTACCAGAAAATTTCTGAAGGACAAAGCAGCATCCCGCCGGTCCCAAGAGAGAATCCTCGGCTCCCTTCAATTTGCCTCAGTGACGGACCTGCTCTTAAAAGCGAAATTAAAAGACATAAACAGAGTGTGGCGGAGACGAGCCAATGTCAGGCTCAGAGACAAGGTCTCTTCCATCCCACGAATTTTGAAGGCGAGGCTGCGGCCTTGGTCCACAGTCAGTGGCCTGTCAAAGTCAGTCCCGTTTCAATTCCCTCCTCCAGCGCTGGTAATTCACACAGACGCCTCATTAAGCGGCTGGGGAGGGTATTCGCCAAAACAAAAAGTACAAGGAACATGGTCTACAATGTTTCAACAGTTCCATATAAACACCCTGGAAGCTATGGCGGTATTTCTAACTTTAAAGAAAATCCGCCCCCCCAGCCGGATTCACATCAGGCTGGTGTTGGACAGCGCCGTGGTGGTTCATTGCATCAACAGGGGCGGCTCCAAATCAGGTCGCGTAAACCAGGTGATGGTAGCTATCTTCTCCCTGGCGAACAAGCACGGCTGGCATCTGTCAGCCACCAACCTAGCGGGGATGCAGAACGTGGTGGCGGATTCCCTGTCCAGAGCCACTCCGTTGGAGACGGAGTGGTCTCTGGACGGAGAGTCATTCAATTGGATTTGCCGCCGGGTTCCAGGACTCCAAGTGGATCTGTTCGCGACGGAGAGCAACTACAAGCTTCCCTGTTATGTGGCCCCGAACCTGGACCCTAAGGGTTATGCCACGGACGCAATGACCATAGACTGGAACAATTGGGAGAAGATCTACTTATTTCCCCCAATAAACATGTTATTGAAAGTACTGCACAAACTCAGGTCATTCAAAGGTCAACAGGCTCTGATAGCCCCCTATTGGCCGAAGAGCAACTGGTTCCCTCTGCTTCAGGAACTCAAGTTGCGGTGTCATCAGATTCCCAATCCCAGATTGACCCAAGTAGTACAAACCAAGACTGTGTCAGCTTCCTTAAGAATTCAGAATGCCCTAGTTTTATGGACTTTGTAAAGTTCGCTGCTCAAAAGGGAGCAAACATTGACCCCGTTAACACTCTGTTTTTAGAATCAGATAAGAGAGAGTCTACTCTCAGACAATATGATTCAGCAGTCAAGAAATTAGCATCCTTTTTGAAGGCATCTGAAGCTCAAACTATGACTACTAACCTAGCGGTTACCTTCTTTAGATCATTGTTTGAAAAAGGCCTTGCCCCGGCCACTATTACTACAGCTAAGTCAGCCTTGAAGAAGGTATTTTTGTATGGTTTTAAAATTGACCTTACAGATTCTTACTTTTCATCTATCCCTAGAGCATGTGCTCGTTTGAGACCCGTAACACACCCACATTCTGTTACGTGGTTCCTCAATGATGTTCTTAAGTTGGCATCTGAGATTGACAACTCACATTGTTCTTATATGGATCTGTTAAGGAAAACCTTATTTCTGATTAGCGTGGCTTCAGGTGCCAGAATTTCAGAGCTATCGGCTCTCACTAGGGGTGATGATTTTGTTAATTTCCTCCCGTCCGGAGAAGTCCTCCTTTCCCCTGATCATAGATTTTTAGCTAAAAATGAAGACCCTCAGGACAGGTGGTCCCCTTGGAAGGTGGTGCCTCTTCCACAGGACCAGTCCTTATGCCCAGTCTATACCTTAAAGTCTTACCTACTAAGAACTCCACAGTGTAAGTCGGGTCCTCTTTTTATCAGGGAGAAAGGTGGAACTCTTTCGTTGAATGCTATAAGGCAGCAAATTCTGCATTTTATTAAACAAGCCAACCCAGATTCAGTCCCTAAGGTTCATGATATCTGTGCGGTAGCTACCTCCACTAATTATTTTCATAATATGGATTTTGCTAAACTTACCAAGTATACGGGATGGAATTCACCTCTAGTGTTTAAACGCCATTATTTAAAATCACTCGAAGCCCTAAAATTTTCAGCAGTGGCTGTGGGGAGTGTCATTCCCCCACCTTAATTATCCTTAATCCTTTCCCCCCCGCCCGCCTGCCTCATTTATTTCTCTGCCTGCCCTTCTGGATCAATCATGCCTCACTGCCTTGCTCCTCATAATTGATGTTATTATTGCCCTTAATATTATCTTTCTTGGTGATTGTATATTGACATGCTGTGAATTTGGATTGTCCTAGGGGTACTGGGCTGTTTTTATTTTGCTCCATGTACCTCATAAATTTCTCATATTGTAAATCTCTCTCTTTGTTCTTAAGTATAAGTTTATATTTACTCGTTTGTAATTTTATATTACTGGATGTATCTTACTCCACCTATATTTACATTGTGTGCCTGTTTTTGTACTTTACTCTTAAGGTTATATTAATGTACTTACCTATTACTAATCTTATTTTCCTGTGGAGAGATATTTTAATTAAATCTATTTTTCATAGCCTGTGTTTTTTGTTCAGATCACCTTGACTTTTTTCTGTAGTTTTGCAGTCTTGGCATGATTCTCTGTCACTATTTCACCGGCTGACACGGGGCTGGACTCAGAAAAGGGATTTTGACAAAGGAAAAATCTATTTCTGAGGGAGGCCCCGTGTCACCCGGTGACCCTCCCAGAGGCTGGTTTGCCCCCCCCCCTACTTGCACATGCCAAGCCTGGGGGTGGTGCTAGTCTGGAATGAGTGTAGATGGCGCTGGAGTCGCCGGCCTGGCGGGCGGATGAGCGTAGGGGCTGAAACGGCTCACTACTCTTTCCGGAGGGTTTTGACATGGGGATGTCTTTCGAGTGTGGCTCTGTGGTTGTGATCCTTTCACTCACCCTTGGTTATACCGACGTCTCCATTATGGAAGACGCTCGATCTGGGGGTAGTAACTCCAGCATTCCTGAAAGCTCTTTTTCTCTGGTATACCTAGCAATATTTTACCTAGAAATTCGTGTTAGTATGGAATTTCACCGGGTGACACGGGGCCTCCCTCAGAAATAGATTTTTCCTTTGTCAAAATCCCTTTTCTCTATGAAAAATACTGCGAATAGGGAAATTTCCTGTGAATAATGTGTATATACGTTCCACAGAAAAATCTGCAAATAGGTGAAGCCATGAATCCAGAACCATGAATAGGCAGAAGTCCATTGTAGTCAACATTATTACTGCTGACTCCTATCATCATATGCACAAGGACACTGTATGAAGAATTCTGACAAGAACGTAAACATTCTAACGCCAATTTGTGGGAAACAGGCGATTACAGAGACAGTCCCTGCGGGTCAGCTAAGTTTTATTTTGTTTATTCTTAATGCTGATAGCACCTAGTGGCCCAAAGACATAAGCTAACTTTAACAGTAAGTAAGACTCACTCCAAATAATTTCTTAATAAAAACATATACGAAGAGTACAGTACAGTACAGTACTCGCCGTCTAACCCTAATCGTTACTCTCTTGCAACTGAATATAACTACAGTACATAAAGTGATGTTTAACAACCAGGGACCTGAGGAACCTTACATGCATGAGCTGACCTAGTTAGGCCAGCTGATATTTTTACTTATCACACTGTTTAGGATTTCATGACACAAAACAGGCTACCTTACAGTAACGGGTTTGAAATTTTCAATTTTTTTACGTAGTAAAATTATAATTTTTTATAAACAAGATACTGTATGTTACAATGGTAAATAAAAATAAGAATATGAATATTAATAACACACTCGTGCTGATTGTAACTAGTTTTTCCTATCTTGCTCTACCTTTAAATTTCTATAAGGAAGATTACAGTTTTTGTAATTTATATTCTAAGCTTACTTTTGGAAAAACCCACTACAAAAAAAATGTTAAATGTGTTTGCCCTTTGTCTAAAGCAGTGATAAACAAGTATGAAATATTTGGTTTCATTTCTCTCTAAAGACCATTAACATGGCAAGACAAGGACTGACTTCTGTTTTTGGGTTCCCAAAGGGTGGCGAGGGTTTGGGCTTATGTAAGGTTGAGTTAGGTCAGGAAAGGTTATGTTAGAGGAGGCTGGGAAAGTTAGCATCAATACTCAAAAACTTAGTAAGTCCAAAGGGTCTTAACATACATAGTTTTCAAACAAGTCTTCATGGTAAAGGAAATTTCATGTATACCAGTCTTTAGGAGAGAACATACAGTACTGTATAAGTAAAGAGCTAAATTATCTCTCTTTTTTTTTAGTTGTTAGTCAAATGCTAATGTATTACCTTGCATACAAATGAACTTATGAGTTTTATTAGAATATACAAAAGAAAGAAATAAGAACAGGCAAAACTAAAATATACATACACAATTACACATTCTCTGCATCAGATTTTTATGGTACTTTACATTACATAACTAATTTTCGGGCACTAACATCTGTTCAATTATTTGTTAATGGAAAACAGATGTGATAAAAATTTAAACAAAACTTGAGAACACTTGGCTTACCGATAATATCTCATCAGAGTTCTGTGACCTACAATGGCCCCAGAGGGTAGGACCAACTGAAAGTCATCTCCAGACAAAATATTCATAACTACTTCATCACCACCACTTGTCCCTTGGCCTGAAACATTAAGAACATCGCATGAAAAAGTTTATCTCTTTGAACAAACCAAACTCATTCTCAATCAGAGAGTTTCATGGCAATGATCTTATTCATTTAATAATACTGTAAATAAATATTTCTACACTTTGTTTGTCTGGCAAAAAATCTAAATGAAATACTGTAGTAATCTATGATTATCTAGATTATTAGAGGCCCTGTCAGATCAATGTGAAATCTGGATAAATGCAAGTAAAAAAACCATGAGTGTTAAACAGTAACCCTGTACATTAGCCCCACCTTGTCAACACCACATAACTATAAACACTTAATATGCTTATAAACAACAACCATCACACTTTAAACTGAAAACTTTATGCAAAAGACAATTACAGTATCTATCTCTTTTCCATTATTTGTAACAAAATATACTGTATAATACATTTTAACCCTTAATGGATGGGCATGATCGTATGATGATCTTTAACAGGTTTTGAGTGATGGGCGGGCTAACTCATATGAGTACAGTATTAATATTACGCGCCATACGATTTGGATGAGTTTAGCATGAAAGATGTTCATATCACGTCAATGGTCCATAAATGACTTATGGCAATTGTAGTAGCTCAGCACAGAACAGAGGGGGATCTGTGTGCCTTGAGAATTGATGGGGGAAATATATTACACCTCTCTATCCCACGATGTCTTTTTATTTATTTGTTCATAACTATACCCAGGGATTGCTGTTGGTTTTAGTTCTCATCTTTTATGATAGTATGTCGGCTATAATTGTAATATTACAAAGAAAAGTGTGGAGAAATATTACAAAAAGCATTTGTACCTCACAAAAAGGTACTGCATCTCCCCATCTCAGTAAATCTCATAAATATTTTACAATAAATATACTCAGAATTTGTTACCGATTTTAGTTCTTATCTGTTATGATATTGTATAGGCTATACTTAAAATTTTGTAAAATAAAATAAAATAAATTATTAGAAAAAAAACATGTATACCTGTAAAATTAGCATATTTTTATGAGTGTCTTGGAAAAGAGGCGGCCCTGCACAGGGTTGTAAATATTCACTTTCAACTTCCTGTGGAAGGTACATACAATTCTTAGGATCTTTTTTCTTACACCATGTGCATTTGCAAATCTTCCTCTTTCCATTGGTGTTTTCTTAAATTGTCCAACTTTAAAGTTTGCCCAGTCTGGGGGTGTTTTTAATATATATTTAGTCCATCCCTTAAGGGTTAAAAGCCTTTTACTCTCTTTTGTAAACAACACACAATTCGGTAGGTAAGTAGCCCGCCTATGTTCACCCACAGCCTACAATGGTTTTATTACCATTAATTTATTTTTATACAGCAACTTTCTTATCAGCTGTTACAATATCATATTACCATACATGAGATACAAAATGTGTGAACTACTAGCCTAGGCTGCAAAAGTACCCATTTGCATAAGTCAAATATGACGATGAAACTGATATTTTACTGTGTGGGTAGACCTTGGACCTACAAGAAAACGTAAACAGGAAACCGATAGGTGTTGCGCATGCGCCGCAGTCCTCCCCAAACTCAAGCAGTTCACCTCCTGTTTTGACCGAGTTCAGCATGTCTTTTTAGCGCTCTCACGTTTTTTTGCTTTGTCGTCATTTATCTGCGTTTGTGAAGTGCTTTTGCTTTTGTTATTGTTATAAAAGTGTTTGCAAGTGATTGTTGAGTATTTTGAATATTTCAAGTATTTTCTGATAAGATAAATAGTGAAGAATAATGGCGTGTGTTTGCAAGTGATTGTTGAGTATTTTGAATAATATTTCAAGTATTTTTCGATAAGATAAATATAGTAGTGAAGAACAATGGACTAGGGCTTACAAGTGCGTGAATAATTTTTCGTATGCCTGTTTGTGCATCTGTAAAGAACTTCAATGTGCACATATTATATATCATTTGAACGGCCATTCTTTGTACTTTCTTGTGCTGAATGGCAAAATGTAAAAATATCAACGTTTCTATATAAAAATCTTTAGCGAACAATTGACTTTACATGAAAAAAACAAAACTTACGTCTTTGAGCTTCAATTGCTCAATTATTTACTGGGAACACCTATTGATTTTAGGTAATATATATATATAGGAAATTTATTAAACTTTCCATCGCAGTTTTCAGTTTTTTTATAGCATTATTTAATACCGAGTAATTATGAAAAATGTCAGTGTATATAAATACGTGTTGAAAGCCATAGTTCGGCCGAAATTTATGGATGCATAGATGATTTTTTGTACGCCTCTTTGTGCATCTATAAATAACTTCAATGCGCATGTATATCATTCAAACGGCCATTCTTTGTACTTTACTGTGCTGAACAGAAAAATGTAAAAATATCAACATTTCTATATAATATTTGCTGCCTATATTTTCTTAGGAAAAAAAAAAAAAAAGATTGTCCGTAATCTAACGACAATTGCTCAATTTTATTCTACCAATACATATATACTTCTTGTGTTTGTTTTATAGCAAATTTATTCAGCTTTCTAATGCCATCTTTATATTTTTTCTATCTTTATTCCTTACTTAGGTATGATGCAAAACGTCTACATAAGTAGGTTGGAAAATTTGAAAATTGCACTCGGTTAAAAATTAGCATTTTTTAATCGGTAACAGCTAATTACCAAACACATTTATAGCAAAATGATTGCTTCCACGTGAAAGTTCAAACATTTCTGCACAATTTAGTTATAAAATAAACTCCCCAAACCTAATTATTATATTTTTCATGATTATTTCAAAAAAATATCTATGATTTTCCTTAAAAATTTCACATTCGTCACGTCTTTTTCATTATTTCTAAGCCTTGCAAAGATTTTCTGATTGCTTTAGGAAAAAATTCAATCACTTGCCGACACCATAAAACAAACCAGAAGCGTATATCAGTTATAGTTTGGATGTATCGAATTTTACAAAGAAACTTTTCTGCGCGAGCCCCACTTTTCCCTCCACGGTATAAGTCGGGTAGCGCTATAGGAACCCTCGTAAGCGTGAGAGGGTTAAGTAGGCTAGGCTAATATGTATATTCTCCAAATCAGCTGATTGAGGCCTACCACCAAAATATTAGAATAATTTTTTGGCTGCTAAAAGAAATCAATTATTACTGGAATTATTTTCGTTTTTGTACATAAAATAAATGTAACTCTGATATACAAAAGTTAACATCTGTTAAATTAAAATCCTTCAAAATCGCAAAACATTTGTTTCTCGATTTGTTTATGGCAACTTTTTGTTAAGTTGTGTTAACACAATAGTAAGTGGCTGTTAACCCTTAAACGCCTACTGGACGTACCATACGTTGACTAAAATTGTCTGTTGGGTGTCAAGTGGACGTACCATACGTCGACTAAAAATGCTTTTTTTAAATATTCGCAGAAAAATAATTATAGGCCTAGTTTGCGAAAGGTTTTAAATCACGCGCCTTGAGCGATGCTGGGAGTTCACGGATCAAGCTGTTGTTTTGTTTATAAGCGCCACCCAGACGCGCATGCGCGAATTTCCTCCTTCCCGCATTCAGAAAGCATCAGCGCCGCATCGTCCGAGAGCGATTTTTTGACGATCTGTGTTTTGCAGAACTTTGGCGAGTGTTTTGCGTATTTGTGAGGCAACAGGACGTTTGCAGAGATGTCCCAACGTCGTCAGGACCGTGAAAGGCGCATGCTGCCTGTCGGTAGTGAGCGTGTGAGACGAGTTTTAGACTGGGATGCTGGAGAGGGACCAAGCACCCAAGATGACCCAGCTTCTCAACGCCGTGTTGTGCAGCCAAAGACCGGCGGGGGACCAAGGACCACATCCTGTGCCTTTTACGACCCCTAGAAGCATCGGGGTGTCCTAAGGGGCATCCGTAAATTTTGAAAAATCTTTTTCCTTCGCTGAAAATCCTGGCATTTCTTGAGTCACCTTGTCGTAATTTTTTCGCGTTTTTATATTATTCGTTACATAAAGTGTTATACATCAAAATGTGCGCAATTTCATGTAGAATACAACAATAATAAATCATTCTTTTAGCTTTCAACAGTTTTGAAATATTTTCATTTAAATCACGATAACTGACAAAATTTTAACACTCAGTCAATTTTGACTCGACCAAATGCTCAAAAACGCAATCGAAGCCAAAATTTTACATTCTAGTAACAATCAATCATTTACCTTTATTCTGCAAGAAACGGAAAGTCTCCAGCACAATATTTCGATTTATGGTGAATTTTTGAAAAACTTTTCCTTTTCACTCCGCTGAAAATCCTAGCATTTCTCGAGTCACATTGTCGTAATTTTTTCTTGCTTTATATTATTCGTTACATAAAGTGTTATACAACAAAATGCGCAATTTCATGTAGAATACAACAAAAATAAATCATACTTTTAGCTTTTACCATTTTTGAAATATTTTCATATAAATAACGATAAATAGAAAATCAACCTTCGTCAACTTTAACTCGATCGAAATGCTAAAAACGCAATCGTACTCCAAAAATTCTTACATTCTAGTAACAATCAATCCTTTACCTTCATTTTGCAACAAACGGAGAGTCTGGCACAATATTTCGATTTATGGTGAATTTTTGAAAAAAACTTTTTCCTTCCATCCACACGCGCGAACTCCGCTAACAATCCTAGCATTTCTTGAGTCACCTTGTCGTAATTTTTTCGCCGTTTTATATTATTCGTTACATAAAGTGTTATACATCAAAATGTGCACAATTTCATGTAAAATACAACAAAAATAAATCATGCTTTAGCTTTTACCATTTTTGAAATATTTTCATATAAATAACGATAAATAAAAAAATCAACCTTCGGTCAACTTTAACTCGATCGAAATGGTAAAAATGCAATTGTAAGCTAAAAAAACTTACAGTCTAGTAATATGCAATCAATTTCTTCATTTTGAAACAATTGGAAAGTCTCTAGCACAATATTTCGATTTATGGTGAATTTTTGAAAAAACTTTTTTACGTGGAGCAAAATTTAATTCATGCATCATTTTGTGATAATATTTTCTCTGTGTTGCTTTAATCGTTTTACAGTCTGTTATATACCACAATCATCGCAATTTAGTGTACAATACAACTAAAACAAATTAACTCATTAGCTTTAACCGTTTTGCTTACAGCGCGATTTGTATACAATTATATACGAGTTTTGTTTTTTTTCGCTGTCATATATTCCAATATTTATATATGATAATGATATTTTTTTTTATTTCTGATGGTTGCATACTAAACTTCAGGCAATGAGAAAAAAAGGAGCCAAAAATGAACTCCTAATCTTGAAAACTAAGCGTGCTGTGATTTTTTGAAAAAAACTTTTTTTCCGCTTCGGCGCTAGCTCCCGAACACCGCCGGCATATGGGAGACGTTTTTGTAAATAGGGCTTTGGCGTTTAAGGGTTAATATAAGAGACGGGTTAAGAATAGTTATATAATCCATAAGTTTGGTAATTTTATTTGAAAGACTAGCCTAGTATAATCTACCAAAAATGAAATTAGCTCTACAAGCATCTACTAAAAATGATATTTTAATGATAAAATAAAGTTTGTTCATACTTACCTGGCAGATATATATATAGCTGTATTCTCCAAGTCCGACAGAATTCCAAAAACTCGCGGCACACAGTGGGGCCAGGTGATTAATACCCATTCCCGCCGCTGGGAGGCGGGTATCAGGAACCATTCCCATTTTCTATTCAGATTTTCTAGTGCCACTGTCTCCTGAGGGGAGGAGGGTGGGCACTATGATTATATATATCTGCCAGGTAAGTATGAACAAACTTTATTTTATCATTAAAATATCATTTTGTTCATGCAACTTACCTGTCAGATATATATATAGCTGAATCCCACCATTGGAGGTGGGAAGAGACAGAATAGGATTTAGGAAACAAATATATGTAGAAGCGATTGACGCCTTGGTTCTTACTTGTTAGCATAGCTGACTTCGTGATTACAGTCACCAAGCCTGCTTCTGCTTTACTACAGTCTCCAGCAAGGTAGTGACCTATATAGCTGGTGAGTTCTAGATGATCTGTCCACGGGGGCATGACCACAATGGGACTAGATCATAAGACCAACTTACAGGGACCTGAAGGGCGCAGAAAACCAACCCCTCTCCCTGGTCCTGGGAGTCCGACAGAGGTCCAGGCCTATGTTAGCATAGCTGACTTCGTGATTACTGTCACCCAAGCCTGCTTCTGCTTTACTAGAGTCTCCAGCAAGGTAGTGACCTATATAGCTGGTGAGTTCTAGATGATCTGTCCACGGGGCGTGACCACAATGGGACTAGATCATAAGGCCATACTGTGAGGGCAAAAGGAGCAACGACAACCACCTGACCTAGAGCGTCAACAGGTCCTGCCAAAAGGGACACCAGATCGGGGAAGCCTCCGAAAACCCTCTTGCGGCTTTTCGACATGCCCTCTCCTGGTCCTGGGAGTCCGACAGAGGTCCAGGCCTAGAAGCTTATGGGACGGATCTGACGTAAAAAAACAAAATCAAGATTAAAATATACTTCCTAACCTCTAAAGGATAGGATGAGTATCGCTCCCTGCCCGCAACACTGTGTCTGCAGAAGCGACAACAGGTCCTGCCTAAGGGACGCCAGATCGGTGGGAAGCCCCTAAAGGGCAAACCCTCCTGTGGCTTTGACTTGCCCTCTCCCTGGTCCTGGGAGTCCGACAGAGGTCCAGGCCTAGAAGTGTTATGGGGGCCGATCTGGAGTGCGGAAACGTATGGTCCTAGGAACAAGTCATCGTATGTCGCCTTCACGCCCCACAAGTAATGTGAAGTTTAACATCGAACTGCTTTTAATTTGCCAGAAGGTGGTACCCAGAAGAATAAAGGGACATGTTTTTCTGGAAAGCCACCGAGGTTGCAATGGCTCTAACTTCCGAGCCTTAACTTCAAAAGACTCAAGTCACTGTCTTGAACGCCGGAAAGTGATCTAAAATGGTGCTTCTAAAAAGCAAGCCAGTGCATTCTTAGAAAGAGGCAAAAAGCCTCTTGACAGAGCACCACAGACTGTCCGAAGGACCTGCGACTTTTCCCAAGTCTTCTGCAAATAAAATTTGAGAGCCCTGACAGGACACATGACTCTTTCTGGTTCATGTCCGAGAATTTCCGTCATACCCTTAATCTAAAGGTCCTGGGCAAATTGCTGGGTAGACGGGTTCTCGTTTTAGCAGAAGAACTGGTCTTAGAGAACATACTGCATTATGGCCTCTAAAACCTAGTCATGATTATTGATAGCCTGAAGTTCACTAACTCTCAAGTGGGGTTGTCTGAGTAGGCAGAGCAGTTAGAAAAAAAACCTTCCTTGTCACATTCTTGAGACGACATGACCTCAAGAAAGAGGCTCAAAGGTATTTGACATAAGAAATTTAGGACGACATCCAGGTTCCAGGAGGCGTCCTGAATGAGGTCTCCTTGACAGTCTCAAAGGATCTCAAGAGATCGTCCCCGAAGATCCTTGTTGTCGGCTGATAGTCTGAATGCAGGTAGACTCAGAGCGGGAAGTTTTGAGGTACCTTTCGAAATGGGGCTGCCTGAGCAGATCTACCAAGGGACGTCCCCATAACCTCCACAGCTCCTGACATACTTCCTCGTGAAGGGTCCACTCGGTCGGTAGAAGCTGCCGCTGTCGACCGAGAAGGTCCGCGGAAATTCTCCACTCCTGCAACAAACCTCGTGAGGATCGTGATCCCCGCGCATGGGCCCAAAGCAGGATCTCCTTCGCCAGGGGCGAACAGGGACCGGGAATGAGTTCCTCCTGTTTCTTGAGGAATGCCAGGGCTGTGGAGTTGTCTGAATTTACTTGTACGACTCGGCCTGACACTTGGCTCGAAGGATTGAAGGGCCAGCAGGATCGCCCAATTCCTTGAGATTGATGTGCCAGGACACCTGTTCCCCTCTCCAGGTGCCTGACACTTTCTCCCCTCCTAGTATTGCTCCCCATCCCTCCCTGGGAGCGTAGGAAAACAACACCAGGTCGGGGCTCTGAAGGCATAGAGAAACCCCTTCCGCCAACCTCGAGGGTCGAGCCACTACCTCAGGTGAATCTTTGAAAACGGGAGAGATCTTCAGGGTCTCCTCTAGATTCTCCTTGTCTATTCAGTTTTCTGCCAGGAAAAACTGGAGCGGCCTGAGATGAAGTCTTCCCAGGGAAACAAACTTCTCCAGAGAGGAAATGGTCCCCAGCAAACTCATCCATTCCCTCACTGAGCATATTTCCTTCCTTAGGAAGGATGAGACTTTTTCTAAGCATTGCTACTGACGTTCCTGGGATGGAAAAGCTTGAAAAGCCACTGAATCCATCTGAATCCCCAGATAGACGATGGACTGCGTCGGGATCAGATGGGACTTTTCTTCGTTCACTAGAAGTCCTAGGGACTTTGTCAACTCTAAAGTCGTGCATTCAGGTCCTCCAGACACCTTGACTGTGAAGAGGCTCGGATGAGCCAATCGCCAGGTAAAGCGAGATACTTAATACCCGCCAAGTGAAGCCATCTCGCCACATTTCTCATGATAAACGTGAAGATCATGGGAGCTGTGCTTAGCCCGAAGCAAAGAGCTCTGCATTGAAACACTCGTCCCCCCCTAGTACAAACCTCAAATACTTCCTCGACTGGGGATGTATGGGAACGTGAAAGGAAGCGTCCTGTAAGTCCAGAGCGAAACCATCGAATCTCCTGGTCTTAATGCTCCTAAAACAGACTGGGACGTCTCCATTCGTGAACTTCTCCTTCACCATGAAATGGTTCAGTCTACTGACATCAGGACTGGTCTCAATCCTCCTGACTGTTTCGGAACCAGAAAACTAAGCCCGGGAACAGTCGGACTTGTAGAATCTTTCTCGAGCATTTGAGAGCAGGGAGTCCAGCTCCAGGACTTGCTCCACAGCTCTGGCTCGAGCATTTGCTCTAATAGCTCGAAAAGGATCTGTTGCTTCTCTTGAAGGAATCCGTCCCTCTCTCTCTCCAGGAGGAGCCTGACAGATCCCTGAAGGGCTGAGTCATTTCTTGCCCTGAGTCTTAGAAGGGGCTCTACCTGGTGAGTCTTCGATCTAGAAGAAGGTCCTCCACGAAAGGGCTTCTTCTTAACGCCAAGAGGTATGGCCTGAAGAAGGCTGGTGAGGAGCCTTCTCTTGCAAATGTAGGGCCATAGGCTGTAAGGGTTACAAAAGATACAAGGCCAACGTTCTTCTTCAAGAGGCCCGTAGCGTGACAGTAAAAGAGGAAATGGGCAGCCAGTTCCTCTGAGCCATCCCTGACTGCCTTGTCCATGCAGTTCAACACGCTGGACAGCTCCCCAGGCAGATCGAGTCAGGGACTCCTAATCCTGACATCTAGAGCCCCCAAACACCAGTCCAGGAAATTGAAGACCTCCATGGTTGAAACAGTCCTTTCAAATGGTGATCCGTCTCCGACATAGTCCAGGACACTTTGGCAGCCGACAGGAGGGACCTTCTGGTTGGCGACACAAGGCTAGCAAAGTCTCCCTGGGACAAGGAAGGAACTCTTGAGCCAACGCCCTCCCCGGTCTCTTACCACATACCTGCCTTGCCGCTCAGCTTGGATGGAGGCAGGGCAAAAGAAGTCTTGCTTTGGGTCTTCCTTCCTCCATCCAAGTGTTAACCTTCTTGAAGGCCTTCTTCGTCGCCAGAGACGAAGTCATCTTGACAAAACCAGGCGCTCTCCTGTGACTCAGGACGAAGCAAACTGCGAAGGAGGAGAGAGAGTGGCCGAGGGTTTGAAACTTGTCGCCAAACAAGTCCTTAAGAAAGGCCGGCTAACACCTGGTAGTCAAAGAAGCGAGGAAGGGGAGGCTGCTCAAGGACTGCAGGCTCCGACTCACAAGAGACTTCTCCCTCTTCAAGGGGGGAGAAACGAAGGATATAAGGCCTTGCGGTCCAACACGCAGATGGGATCTGCTTGGAACGCTTTCATGCAGACTTTGATTGCTCTGAAGCTTCACTGAGCAACCAAAGAGGCGCCCTCCCGAGAGTCCATCCGGCGCCCTGCACGGCAGCGAGAGGAGCGCCCTGACGAGCAGCTACAGAAGCGTCCAGGATAGCTGCTTTGCGGAGCGCCACGATGGCGGTCCAGCTGAGCGCCCTGCCGGCAGCGAGAGAAGCGCCCTGACGAGCAGCACAGAAGCGCCCAGGATAGCTGCTTGCGGAGCGCCACGCTGGTGGTCCAGCTGAGCGCCCTGCACGGCAGCGAGAGGAGCAGGGCGTCCTGAAGAGCAGCTAAGGGAGAAGCGCCCAGGATAGCTGCTTGCGGAGCGTCACGAGCGACCAGTCGGTCCAGGCCGGCTTGCAGGAGCGCCCTGCATGGCAGCGAGAGGAGCGTCCTGACGAGCAGCCAGAAGCGCCCAGGATAGCTGTTTGCGGAACGTCACGATGGCGGTCCAGCTGGAGCGCCCTGCACGGCAGCGAGAGGAGCGCCCTGACGAGCAGGAGAACAGAAGCGCCCAGGATAGCTGCTTGCGGAGCGCCACGCTGCAGCAGAGCGTCACGATGGCGATCGATCAGCGGCGGTGAACACGACTGGGAGACGAAGCATGCTTGACAGAAAGGCCCCCAGTCAATATATTGTGAAATAGGCTACCTACTTGGGAAGTCTCAACTCCCGCTTTCTAGCCTACGAGTACTAGAATTTGGCTGCCCACGTTAGGGTGGGTAGATTTAAATCAGTCTCGAGAAGAGATAAAACCTATTCTCGTCGTTTTAACTAAAATTATGGTAGGTTATCTCCTCACCCTGACTAAAACTAATGTTTGATACCGACCTGAGTAAATTATGGCATCTTTAAAGTTTACCGTGCTACTTTGAACTCTCGAAAGCGTTTGTTTACGTTTTTTACTAGGAGGCAGCCATTTGCCTGGGGTGACGTCACTCTAGTCCCGCTGCTGGTAGACTATCTCCAAAAACAAACCTTACATTTCCTTTAATAACTCCATAAGTGTTTGATTTTGTTGTAACAACATAGTTACGAAAACTTTATTATTGACATATCCTCTTCAGCGTCCGCTTTACGAAGTCCGTTTTCACGACCGTGCACTTTGACTGACCCAGCGTTACTATTGTTTCTTCTTTATTATCGCTGACTCCAGTAACACTACAATCTATGCACCTTCGCAATAGATAATATTTGTTAGCCATCTTCCAGATGCAAAAAGGAGCACTATTAGTGCGAGAATGAAATCCTGAACTAATAAATTAGCAGGGTGGGAGGCAAAGTAAGCGATCATTTATCAAGCAAACCTGCCCCCTACACCTCATGCATGTAAAGTGAGGATCTACCGAAACTTTCGGTAGCCTCACCTTAAACTCATTCACACAACATACTCTGAAGCTAGCATAACTAGATCCAGACATCATCCAAAGAGCAATCAAAAGCAAATTCCACAAAAGCGTATGCCAATCCACAATCCAAAGACAAAAACCAAAAGTCAAATAGAATACTTAAGTGGAAAATAACAAGTTTACGAAATCCAAAGACGGAGGTACTGAAAACAGTTGTTGACAGTACCGGCGACAGAGAAAATCTGAATAGAAAATGGGAATGGTTCTGATACCGCCTCCCAGGGGCGGGAATGGGTATTAACCACCTGGCCCCACTCGCGTGTGCGTAAGTTTTGGAATTCTGTCGGACTTGGAGAATACAGCTATATATATATCTGCCAGGTAAGTTGCATGAACAAAATGAAATTTACTGAGTTAGTAAAGACTAGTTTTATTATAGGCAGTCCTCCTCAGTAAAGAAGGCCGGTTAACAGCTACTCTGGTTTTGTTGCGTTATGGATATTTTTGGTAAATAAGCAATTTTTGGCTTTTGGGAAGTTGATTATCGGTACCAGTAAGCAATTTATCGGTGTCAGTAAGCGGTTTATTGGTGTTGGTAAGCGGTTTATCAGTGCCGATAAGAGGTTAACACCAGTTAACAGCGCCAATAAGTGGTTTATTGGCACTTAAAACATTGTAAATGCCATTTATTACTATAATTATCAGTGATTTTCAGTTACCAGTGCTCGGCTGGAAATGGAACCCCAGCCATTAACCAAGGACTACCTTATTTTAATTTTATTTAACAAGAGGATGGGATTACTGATGAAAATGGGTTATCCTAATATTATATGGGTTACTGAAAATGCGACTAGCATAAAACATAAAATATAAGACAAAATCATGTTTTGATATTACAAATTTTTAATCAATTTTTATTTTTCCTACCATACACACCTGAGGACTTTACATTGGGATATTCTCCTGCACAGCTGGAATACCAGTTATGAAAAAATTCGGCTTAATAGTATCAAGGTGTGGCAGAGAAATAAATAGCGTCACCAATGTGGCCAACAATTGGGCGGAGCCTCATCTTGCTTGCCCTCAAGAATTGTGTGACGCAGCCAGGGATCTTCTAGCCCAAGGAAAACTGAATGAGGGGTGGCTGAGGTGGGCAATTAACCCTCTAACGCCCACTGGACGTATTTTACATCGACAAAAATTGTCTGTCGGGTGCCGAGTGGACGTAAAATACGTCACCTACAGAAAGTTTTTTTTAAATATTTGCGGAAAAATACTTATAAGCCTAGTTTGCAAAAAAATTTTAAATCACACGCTTTGAGGGATGCTGGGAGTTCACGGATCACACTGTTGTTTTGTTTACAGTCCAAGACAAGCTGTTCAGCAAGGTGCATGCGCCATAAATTTCATTCAGATAAAAGAAAGCATCAGCCAACTCTGCTGAAAATCTCAGAAATTTTTAGTCACTTTGTCGTAATTTTGCACCATTTTCTATTATTTTACATAAATTTTTATATATGAAAACGTGTGCAATTTCATGTAGAATACAAAAAAATAAGTCATTGTAGCTTTTATCAGTTTTGAAATATTTTCATATAAATCACTGATAAGTGCCAAAATTTCAACCTTCAGTCAACTTTGACTCGAAAAGAAATGGTCAAAAAAACGCAAATTTAAGCTAAAACTTTACATTCTAGTAATATTCAATCATTTACCTTCATTTTTTTGCAACAAACGGAAAGTCTCTAGCACAATATTTCGATTTATGGTGAATTTTTGAAAAAACTTGATTTTACATCCGCGCATTACGAATTCATGCTGAAAATCTCAGAAATTCTTTAGTCACTTTGTCGTAATTTTTGCACCATTTTCTATTAGCCGTTACATAAATTTTTATATATGAAAACGTGTGCAATTTCATGTAGAATACAACAAAAAATAACTCATTGTAGCTTTTATCAGTTTTGAAATATTTTCATATAAATCACGATAAGTGCCAACATTTCAACCTTCGGTCAACTTTGACTTGACCGAAATGGTCGAAAATGCAATTGTAAGCTAAAACTCTTACATTTTAGTAATATTCAAACATTTACCTTCATTTTGCAACAAACGAGAAGTCTCTAGCGCAATATTTTGATTTATGGTGAATTTTTGAAAAAAACTTTTTCCTTACATCAGCGCGCTCTAACTCTGCTGAAAATCTCAGAATTTTTTTAGTCACTTTGTCGTAATTTTTGCACCGTTTTATATTGGTCGTTACATAAAGTTTTATATATGAAAATGTGTGCTTTTTCATGTAGAATACAACAAAATGAGGGTAATGGTTGTATTTTTTTATCAGTTTTGAAATATTTTCATATAAACCACGGTAAGTGCCAACATTTCAACCTTCGGTCAAATTTGACAGGACCAAAATGGTAGAAAATGCAATTGTAAGCTAAAACTCTTACATTCTAGTAATATTCAATCATTTACCTTCATTTTGCAACAAACGAGAAGTCTCTAGCACAATATTTCGACTACCACTGGGCGCTTGGCCGCTACTGGCCCCTCGGAACTCTTCTTAAGCAAGCGCTTGGGAACAAAGTACTCAGGAGACATCAGGGCGCTTTTCTGGTCCCAGAAGCTGTATGATCCAGATCACTGGAACACTTACAAGGAAGCAGAGGACCATGCTCAGGGGCTGCACGGCCTGGAAGACTCGGAAAAGCACCAACTATGCCTCTTGTCCGAGTCGGAATCAGAGTCACTCGACAACAAGGCATGTACATTCACCTTGGCTGTCCACCATCATGTCCTGGGAATGCACAACAGGCTCAGTTGAGGGGGCAACTACCCGTGGGAAAACCCCACTGACCTCCCTTGGATGTCCGGTTTGCCTCCTCCCAGGGTTAGGGGAGTTTGGCAGGGGCCTTAGTCTAGGAGCGTCGGTGGGACGAGTAGTCACCTCTTCCAGTGACACAACACTAGCACCAACATTAGTACATTACACGCATTCATTTGATCCATCAGGATCTTAACTGAAGACCCAAGCTGGGTTATGGTATCCACTAATACATTAAACTTTTTATCTACCCTGGCTTCGAGGCTGGCTAAGGCACTGGGCTCGGACGGTTGGGAGCCAGGTAACAGAGTTAATGGCAGAGTAATAGAACTTGGAATAAGGGAAAAGGCAGTCACAGGAGTTGAATGTCCCCTGATTCCATTCCTTACTCTTGCCACAACTGAGGTCAGGAGAACAAGCTTGTCCTCTACAAGAACTACAAATCATGAGTGTCATATTTGGAAGAAGTCAATGTAGTCTTGCAGCAATACCTAATACTGTACTATGAGAACTGGAGTCTGACATAGTTAGTCACAAGTGGGAAAACTAGCTAAGCTAACAAAATTAGGGCTACCAAAATGAACAGAGTGCTTCAACAAAAGTTGGAGAATGTCCGCAACCAACCAGTGATATCACACCAAAAAGAAAAGCTACCCAACAACTGATGTTCAGTCGCTGAGCGGCAAGAACAAATTGAGCCCCTGAGCCGGATTGTACCTAATCTTCCCCGAAAGTGGGTAGGATCAGTTACCTACACCAAAACAATGGAGCGCTACCACGAATTTTAAAAAACTTAAGCTGCTGCGGAAGTAGGAACTAATAGCAACGTAATTACTTGGTAAGTTATTTAGGTAAAACGCAAAGGTACAAGGAGTTTTCTGTGCATATCGCGTGGGTGACTGGCACTTTTCCTGAGGAAAACATGATGCTACTTTGCCATTAATTTTGTAATATTTTCCTTGCTATAATTATAACTTTTTGCATTCAAATAAATATTATGGATTTACAACGATGACTCTATCACAAACATTTTTCGGTGGAAATTATTTTTGGGAGGAAATACAAAATTTTCAAATATTGCGTAAAATCTACTCATTATTTCACTTACATACGTTATTTTGGGGATATTTTTATACCTCTGGATAGAGATCTGGGATCTTTTAAGAAAAAAAGGTATTAACATTTTTTGAGCATATCATGTGGGTGACTGGCACTTTTCTTACATAAAATGCAACGTTACTTTGTCATTAATTTTTTCATATTTTCCTTGAAATAATCACAACTTTTTGTATTATAATAACTAGATAATTTACCTGGGTGTGCTATGGATAAAAAATCAAGACTGTCGCAATTAGTCTTTTTTGTAAATTTTTTTTGGGGGGAAAGTGCAAAATTTTTTATACCTTGTAATTTCTAATCATTATTTCACTGACATAAAAGTTATCTTGGGGGTATTTTTTATGCCATTGTATGGAAGCATTATTCAGCTGCAAAATTAAACAAAATTTAGTGGTCTACCTTGAAAATTGTCGGAGATATGCGTCTTTGAACAAAAGAACAAAAAAGGTATAAACATTTTTACACTTCTTGCTCTAGTCACTGCCACTGCCCACAGGCATACTTGTTTATAAGAGTCATAAGTGACAAGGTTAATTGCAGTTTTTCAAAATTTTAATAAGTGTATTCAATGTTTAAGTCATTTCTGTTTTTAGGTACTCTCCTGTACACTGCAATGCTACACAATTTTCATTCCTCTGGATTTTACTGCCTCAGTACTGTATGCTTTCACTGGAAAGCCAATGTTAGGCTAGGATTTTGGGGTAGCCTAGCATACACTGTATACAATATTCAGTGTTAGCATGGATGCTCTAGGGAATATTGTTATCATTACGGTATTACCATTATTTAATTTCCTGTAATTATAACAACTGTACTGTATACCTACAGTACTGTATGAAGTTCTGTTAATAGAATTTTTGGCATTACATTATAGAAACAATATCTTTTCTGAGTCCAGTCCCGTGTCAGCCGGTGAAATTCCATTACAGCATGAATTTCTAGGTATAAAATGCTAGATATACCAGAGAAAAAGAGCTTTCAGGAAAGCTGGGGTTACTACCCCCAGTCGAGCGTCTTCTAGGAAGACGTCGGTATAAGGAAGGGTGAGTGAAATACCACTACCACGGAAACATACTCGAAAGATCTCTCCTTATCAAAACCCCGGAACAGAGCGGTGAGCCGTTACAGCCCCACACTCAACACCCGCCAGACGGCGACACCAGCGCCACCTACCTCATTCCATTTTCTAGCACGTGATAATTATCTTTTCGTTTTTGTGTGCTCTGCCTTTTTTGGAATTTTTCTTTTTCATCGATGTCATCGAGCAGCTTTACCATCTCCAAGTTAAGTACCATCTTGTTATGGGGTTTTTTCTTTGTTATTTGGCTGTTTTGGTCTCATTTTATATGTAATTTTGAGATCTTATTATGACGCCACAGCGTCCCCGCCAGCCATGTCGATCACAAGGCGACCCCATCAGTTCTTTTCTGTTGGAGTTGTCTCATTGTCGTTATAGTTATATATATTTTTGCCCCTGGTTGGTTCCCTTCCTGGCGGGGTTCCTAATGTGGCCCCCTTTTTGATAATTTAGCACTTTAAACATATTGGCCTATAGGCCTTTTTTGAGGTGATGCCCGTCCAGGTTCCCTCCAGGTTGGGTTTCCTTTTATTTTAGTCTGTATTAGGCTATTATTATTTTTTCTTGAAGATGGTGCTCTCTTTTTTTTTTTATTTTTTATTTTATTATTTTATTGAGTGGTTTAGCCTTAGATCTCAATCTAACCGCCTCGAGGTAGGCTACGCACCCTATTGAGCACATTTTTATTTCATTTTTGGTGTGTGATGGTTTTTGAGTGGAGTAGGCTTGTTTGCTTCCATCCCCTTGCCCTGGGTGGGGATCCATCAGGTTGAGAGAATTTTGTTGCTGTTTCCTCCGGGGTCGTTTTTTTGGTGGGCAGAGTGAGCCCCTTAGTTCTCTTCCTTCCCTTTGGGGGAATAGAGTTCTTTGGATGTGTTTCCTCTAGGCTAGGCTAGTCGCCTTCTTGCCCCCTCTCCTCGATCCCGGTTGGTTCTCGGCACAAAATTTCTCTCCTTGTTGGTTCCTCCTCCTTTGCACTCCTTCCCTTTTCTAACCTATGTTAGGTTAGGTCCCTATTAGGCTGTGCCTAGGCAGGAGTCGGGCATCGAGGCTTGGTTGCTCCCCTTTCCAGTAGTAGGCCACCCTCCTAACAGTTCAGTTCATTCTTGGGTGGTGTATGGTGCAGTTGAGCGGGTGATAGTTTTCCCCGTCTCCTGTTCCTTCCTGGTAGCCTACCTTTCTCCCCTCCCCCTCCTCCCCCTCCAGCCTTTGCTCTACTCGTGCGGGTGACGCTAGATGGCGTTTTCTCCGAGTTCAGGGACTTCTCTATTTGGTAGAGGGATTTGCTCCCTCCCATCCAGTCCTAGCATCGCTGTGTTGGGGTTGGTGGTTTTGTTTAGCTCGAACGTGTTCAGTCACTTTATCCCATTCCTCCCGCCCCCCGTCGGGTTACTCGGCTAGGTTATTATTTTTGCTCACCTTATGTTAAAGATACGAGCATTTGGCCCACCTTGTTTCTCTGGCGGGGTAGTAGTGAAGAAGGATTTTTTATTTATATAAGGAGCGGATCCCTCCGGTCTCGGAGTATTTCTGTTTACCATCACTTGTTTATGTTTTTATGATATACTTATTTAGATAAGTATTTTTTTATCTACAGAGTACTCTCCTTAGTTATATACATGAGTCCGGAGTCCGGTCTATACCGGGGCTCCGCCGTTATTTTACTGGCAGCCCTTATGGTTAGTTCCTGTTGTCTCTCCTTCCATTCCCGGAGTATTCCGGGTCTGAAAGTCTTACCTTCCACTCTGTGTATTTTAGAGCTTATTGGCCCAGTTTATTAAAAGGTATTTCTTCTCCACCGGAGTATTCCGGTTGCAGTTGAAATTCCCGGCCTTTCCAGCCTTAGATTGCTTAGAGTGGGAGGTTCATGTACGCTTTCCACTTACAGACTGTTCGCTGTGAGGAGCCAGGGTGTACCGCGTCCTCCAACAACCTCACGGTCACGTAGTGTGCGGACCCACGCTGGTTGTGCGGTCCGACTTGGATGACCTGGTAGTCTGGCACCCTGATGGTTGTGAGGTTTGTTTGCTTCTCTGCACAACCATCCAGGATGAGTTGGTAAGTGACAGTCTTCCTCCGTTTTATGCTCCTCATTTTGAATTTTGTTTATGTGGTTCCCGGACTGTTTTTTTCACCCTTAGCTAATTGTTGGTTTTCTTTCAGGCGGACGAAGTCCTCCAAGAAGTCTGCCTTGGAATCCCTCCGGCCTGGGTGGCTGGGTTTGGAAGGAATGTTCCGTCGGGAAGCCCTACGTCCTCGACGCAGTTGAGGGACCTGCTCTACCCCGGCGCACGGGTGGCGGCCGCAGTGCCTGAAGATCTTGCCACCCCCATCATCCAGCAGATCCGGATGAGACCCAGCCACCCCAAGTGGATATTCTTTACGCAGAAGTCTCAGAGGATGTTGCCGCCATTTGAACTTAGACCTGGAACCAATGGCTATTGAACAGGACCAGGTGGTAAGTGGTGAGGTAGGTGTGGTTGTTGGGGCGGGCCCCTTTATTTGACTCCCCAGCTTCATCATTGTCTTCCTTTTCAGGTTTTGTGAAGTCTTCCTCCTGGGTGATAGGGCTCCATCAGCTATCCCCAAGTTGAAGTTGAAGACTTCATGGAAGGCGAAGGGCTATAAGTCCTCGTCCTCCAAGAAGGCACGCCTTTCCCCGTCGAAGGCTAAGGTCTCAGCACCTGTAGCCTCCGGGAGCAAGTCTAGTTCCTCCAGCAAAGGCGCGAGTAAGAGGGCTCAAAACCAAGCCCCCTCGCCAACCTGTTTTTGACGCAGAGGCCTTTTGAACCAAATGTTCCAAAGGTTTCCGAGGAGGACAAGTTTAATTCGAGACGACAATAAAGATCTCGGAGAAGTTTGCCCAGTCATGATAACATACTGGCGGGAATGGAACCCACCCCAGCTGAACCACAGTATGTCATTCCCGACACTGCGGACCTCCCGCCTTTCGATCCTGGAAACCCTTGGCGTTTCGCCCTCCGGGCCATCCAACATGATGGCAAACTGACCATTGAAGGTCTTGGCACGAGACGGTTGGAGGAATTGGAGTTCTTCCCCGATCTTTGCCCCCTTATCCAGGCTTCGTGAGGCTGACGGAGGAAGCTTGGATTAGGTCAGACAAGGTTCCTAGGGAGACTGTCATCATCCCTAGGGACCAAGCTCAGTCGGCTCTCCTGCGCACTCTGACGGAGTGGCAGGCAGACAACACAAAGTTGACTCCTTTCAAGGGCAGCTTTACCATGTTTGCCCTGGGAGACAACTTCCCACCTTGTTTAAACAAAGTCGCTCTGGCTACGCCCGAGCGTGCTTTGACGGTAATCCGTTACCACAGCTAAGGGAAACAGACCCTACTTCCCTGGTATTCCCAGGAAGTGACGAGTTCTGGATGGATGCTCCCGTCCACTTTCACGGTTGGGAAATTGGACCCCCTTCTGTGCTTCCTCACAGTTTAGCGAGCAGCTCCCCAAGCTGCCGGAATCTTTTTTAAAAGCGGAGTTTGATGCCCGGACTAAGTTAGCCCGGTCCCTGAACTCCGTCTGCCTCACAGAAGCCACTGCCGTCTCCTGCTCAGACGCAGCCCATTTTCCAGGTCTTGGCTAAGTCCCTGTTGCTGGCTTCCAGTCTGACTTATTTGAATTCATCATGGCCAGACTGGAATGTAGGAAGTTCATCTTTGCAAACGCTTCTATCCGTCCACGAGCCTAACAAGCTCGTAAAGAGCTCGATCTGGGGACCTAACCTCTTCCCAGAAGAAGGAGGTCACAACGTTATGGCGGAGGCTACACGGGCCAACCAGAGTCTGCGCTCTCGCTGGGGCATTTCAGCCTACAAACGCGTAAGACCCCAGAATCTGGCGGTCCCCAGACGAGAGGAGGCAAACGTTTCAGGAGACATAAGAGGCCCCACCAGCAGGCGGTAGTTCAAGCCGTCCCAGTCTCGGCAGTGGCACAGCCCTCCACTTCAAAAGGCTCACCCCCAACAATATGTGCTGGTCCAACCAGCATGCACCTCTGTATGTTACTCACCAGCATACAACCCCACATATGAGGGCCGTGGTTATTTTCACGGCCTTAACAGAATTGCAAGGGGGGGGAAGAGGCAGGGCCCTCACAGAGGAAAGCCCAACACCACCCCAAGGGGAAGACCTGGACGTGGTAGAGGGAACAAACCCGCTCCCTCCCACTGAGAAAACACAGGTAGGTGGTCGCCTGTATTGGTTCAGGGACCAATGGACCTTCAGCCCTTGGGCACACAGCATTGTGTCCAAAGGTCTAGGATGGAGCTGGATCAAAACCCTCCTCCTCCTAACCAGGTTTTACCAGCCACCCTCATCAATCCTAAAGGATTATGTGGCAGAATTGCTCAACAAACGAGCAATAAAGAAAGTAAGGCACCTAAAATTTCAAGGCAGGTTATTCACAGTTCCCAAAAAGACTCAGATCAGCAAAGAGTGATCCTGGATCTGTCGCGTCTAAATCTCTACATAAAATGCGACAAATTTTCGCATGCTTACGGTAGCTCAGGTACGGACTCTACTTCGCGTGGAGCCGTCACCACCTCCATCGATCTTTCAGACGCTTATTATCACGTCCCGATTGCGCTGAACTTCTCTCAGTTCCTCGGTTTCAGACTCGGGAATCAAGCCTACTCCTTCAGGGTCATGCCCTTCGGTCTAAACATTGCGCCCAGGGTATTCACAAAGCTGGCGGACACGGTAGTTCAACAACTCCGGTCCCGAGGATATCCCTAGCAGCATACCTGGACGATTGGATAATTTGGGCACCAACAGTTCTGGAGTGTCAGAAAGCCACGTCCATAGTCATCAACTTCCTAGAATCGTTAGGTTTTCAACTGAACAGACAAAAGTCCCGCCTGACTCCGAGTCCCGGTTTCAGTGGCTGGGCCTGCAGTGGGATTTGTCTGCTCACACGTTATCCCTCCCACCTCCCAAGAGAAAGAGATAGCATCTCTCACCAGAAAATTTCTCAAAAATCCATCAGCATCCCGCCGATCCCAAGAAAGGGTCCTTGGGTCCCTTCAGTTTGCCTCAGTGACAGACCTGCTCTTAAAAGCGAAACTAAAAGACATAAACAGAGTGTGGCGGAGTCGAGCCAATGTCAAGCTCAGAGACAAGGTCTCCTCCATCCCCTCAAATCTTAAAAACAAGACTGCGGCCTTGGACCTCAGTCAAGGGCCTGTCCAAGTCAGTTCCGCTTCAGTTTCCCCCTCCGGCACTAGTTGTTCACACAGACGCTTCCTAAGCGGCTGGGGGATATTCACCAAAACAAAAGTACAAGGAACGTGGTCCACAATGTTTCAGCAGTTCCATATAAACACCCTGGAAGCTATGGCGGTCTTTCTAACTTTAAAGAAAATCCGCCCCCCCAACCGGATTCATATCAGGTTGGTATTGGACAGCGCAGTGGTAGTTCATTGCATCAACAGGGGCGGCTCCAAATCAGGTCGAGTAAACCAAGTAATGGTTGCTATCTTCTCCCTGGCGAACAAGCACGGCTGGCACCTGTCAGCCACCCACCTAGCGGGGGTACGGAACGTGGTGGCGGATTCCCTGTCCAGGACTACTCCGTTGGAGACGGAGTGGTCCCTGGACGTGGAATCTTTCAAATGGATTTGCCGCCAGGTTCCTGGTCTCCAAGTGGATCTGTTCGCAACAGAGAGCAACTTCAAGCTCCCCTGTTATGTGGCCCCCAACCTGGACCCTCAGGCATACGCCACAGATGCAATGACAGTAGATTGGAACAAATGGGAGAAAATTTATCTTTTCCTCCAATAAATTTACTGCTGAAAGTATTACACAAACTCAGGACATTCAAAGGTCAACTAGCCCTAGTAGCCCCCTACTGGCCGAAGAGCAATTGGTTCCTCTTCTTCAGGAACTGGGATTACGGAGTCTTCTGGATTCCCAAGCCCATTCTGACCCAGACAGTACAAACCAAGACTGTGTCAGCTTCCTCAAGAATTCAGAATGCCCTAGTTTTATGGACTTTATAAAATTCGCAGCCCAAAAAGGAGCAAACATTGACCCTGTCAACACTCTGTTTTTAGAATCAGATAAAGAGATTCTACTCTTAGACAATATGATTCAGCAGTCAAAAATTAGCCTCCTTCCTAAAAGCATCTGAAGCCAAAATCATGACGACTAATTTAGGAGTTTCTTTCTTTAGATCACTGTTTGAAAAAGGCCTTGCTCCAGCCACTATTACCACAATCAAGTCAGCATTGAAGAAAGTATTTCTTTACGGCTTTAAAATCGACCTTACAGATTCCTATTTTTCATCCATCCCCAGAGCATGCGCTCGTCTGAGACCAGTATCACGCCCACATTCTGTTACGTGGTTTCTCAATGACGTCCTTAAGTTAGCATCAGAGATGGATAACTTTCATTGCTCTTATCAGGATCTGTTAAGGAAGACTTTATTTCTGATTAGCTTGGCCTCAGGTGCTAGAATCTCAGAGCTGTCAGCTCTCACTAGAGGTGATCATTTTGTGAACTTCCTCCCATCCGGAGAGGTCCTCCTTTCCCCTGACCCTAGATTTTTAGCTAAAAACGAAGACCCACAAGACAGGTGGTCTCCTTGGAAGGTGGTGCCCTTCCACAAGACCAGTCTTTATGTCCAGTTTATACACTTAAATCTTACCTTTTAAGAACTCCACAGAGTAAGTCGGGTCCTCTTTTTATCAGGGAGAAAGGTGGTACTCTATCACTTAAATGGTATAAGACAACAAATTCTGTATTTTATTAAACAAGCCAACCCAGATTCAGTTCCTAAGGTTCATGATATTCGAGCAGTTGCTACTTCCATTAATTACTTTCATAATATGGATTTCTCAGAGTTACTAAATATACGGGTTGAAATCACCTCTAGTGTTTAAACGCCACTATTTAAAAATCGCTCAAGCCCTGAAATTTTCTACCATAGCTGTGGGAAGTGTCATCTCCCCACCTTAATTAATCATATCCTTTTCCTCCTTTCCCCCCCGCCCGCCTGCCTCATTTGCTTCTCTGCTTGTCCTCCTGGTTGATTATGCCTCACTGCCTTGCTCCTCATATTGATATAATTTGTCTCTGTTGAGTGGAAACTGTAATCTGACATGTTACCATAGTGTTTTCTTGTGGGGTACTGGACAGGTTTTATTTGGCTCCATGTACCCCAGATGTGTGTATATACACTGTATGTTTTGCTTACTGTTTGCTTTTGATCTCTTATGTGTTTAGCTTAAGTTTGCGTGTGTAGTTTTAAGATTGTATTTGCCATTTATTTTGTGTACACCATTGTTATCAATTTTGTAATTTTGTACTTTAATAATTTTAAGTGGTTTTGGGGAACCCTTCCCCGTCGTGCCGGGACCTGCCCTTGTCTTTCTAGTCTTAAGTCTTTGATGTGCCTTAGGTTTAGTGTTTTCTCACATGTAAGAGATTCCCTCATTAAAACTTATTTTGTGATTTTTGTTTTTTCTTCAGATTACCCAGTTTCCTCGTAGTTTGCAGCCTTGGCATGATTCTCTGTCACTATTTCACCGGCTGACACGGGACTGGACTCAGAAAGGGATTTTGACAAAGGAAAAATCTATTTCTGAGGAAGGTCCCGTGTCACCCGGTGACCCTCCCCTGACTCACCTATGGCTCCCCCAACCCTTTTTTCTTGCACATGCCAAGTCTGGGGTTAGTGCTAGCATGGAATGAGGTAGGTGGCGCTGGTGTCGCCGTCCTGGCGGGTGTTGAGTGTAGGGGCTGTAACGGCTCACCGCTCTGTTCGGGGTTTTGATAAGGAGAGATCTTTCAGTATGTTTCCGTGGTAGTGGTATTTCACTCACCCTTCCTTATACCGACGTCTTCCTAGAAGACGCTCGACTGGGGGTAGTAACCCCAGCTTTCCTGAAAGCTCTTTTTCTCTGGTATATCTAGCATTTTATACCTAGAAATTCGTGCTGTAATGGAATTTCACCGGGTGACACGGGACCTTCCTCAGAAATAGATTTTTCCTTTGTCAAAATCCCTTTTTAAACTTTGGTACAGAAAAGAAAATATTCTACAGATGCAAATGTTTACAGAAAGATTTGCCATCTATAGGTGAATTCACTTCAGTTCACTTACAGGACAGACTTTTTTTATTAGTTCTAAAGATATAGGGCTTTACCATGTAAAGATGATATTTTTATGACAAAATAAAGTTTTATACATACTTACCAGGAAATTACATAGCTTTAGTTTCTAACTAGCAAACCAGCTTAAATTCAAAATTCGCAGTAGCACGGTGATTGTTTAGTGTAGGTAACCAGTCCCGCCTACTAACGGGAATATTAGGAATGACTTTACAGACCACCTCATTCTGTTTGTGCCTCATACCCATTAGAGGGAAGGAGGGTGGGCTCTGATTCTGTAATTACTTTGTAAGTATAAAACTTTATCTTATTATTATAAAAATGTCATTTTTATATAAGTAGCTTACTAAGTATTTACATACCTCATTCCACATTGATAGGAGGTGAGATACATGGACATATTCTACTCCAAAAATCATAATTTTTCAAAGTAAATTGTATTTTTCTTAACTATACAAACCTGAGGTCCTTTACATTAGGAATTACTTACGGTGACAAGGTAGTTAGGCAGTAACTACTATCTGGTAGGCGGGAATACCCGTCTGCCCAGATGTAAACATTCCAGTTTGCCTTTCGGCCCAGGCTTCAGATTGAGGGGCGGCATCAGGCGGGCATAAAAATGTAATGTAAAGGACCTCAAGTTTGTATAGTTAGGAAAACGACAATTTACTTTAAAAATTTGTGATTTGTTCCTACACAATATACAAACCATCGGTCCTTTACATTAGGAAGACTCACTGGTTGGAGGGAGGAATCTGAGTGAGTCTCTTTGAACCGACTGGAGGTTCTGCACACCTGGGTTACTCCTCCTGATCAAAGGAGCAAGGATGAGTACCGTGCCTCTGACATAGTGATCAGAGTATAGGAACTGTGAGATCAAATGTCAGACATCTGGACCTTTTAGAATGAGTGAGGAATCGTAACTCATACGAAAACAGGCTGGGAAGAATCTAAAGAGTTGGAGGCAGTAAGTAAAGACCTGAAAAAGGGTTTCCCTTATTGCCAGGGTCTCCTTCCTCCATTTGCTAGAGGAAGGAGTAGGATCGCTTCTATGATTCTAGAGAGAAAAATAGAATGGGTGCTCGATGTGTAGACTTACCGCATCAGATGTCAGTTCCAGCAAGTGTTGGTTCTAGTCCCATTCTCAGCCTGAAGGAAGAGAAGAAGTAGGACAAGGAAGGAGGAGGAGGAGAGGCCAGTCACTCTCGGAATCCTTCTCACTTCCGGAACCATATACCTTAAGCGAGATGCTACCTGTCCTCTAAAAGGAGCAGGGTAAGAAAACACTTGTTGAGCAGCCACCACAGGACCAAGGAAAAAAGTTTCCAAGGGCCTGTGGGCAAAGACCCAAAGGAAGAAGACACAAATGTGGTCCAATGAGACCACACCTTGTTTCCAGACCGACAAAACCTTCCGGAATGTGATGGATGGACCAGGCTATTGACTTCGTGAGCTCTCGGGTGGAGTGTATGGGTGTCGTTGTCACCAGCTGTAGAGTACATCCTTCCAATCAGCTCACAAAGCCAGAAGAAAGACGTGTCACTAGACAATTCTTCCTTGGGAGAGTCAGTACTAGTGAAAAAGCCGACGACATCCAGGTTAGGGATGTTGAGATTTTTCGCAAAGTACTGCAGCACCCTAAAAGGACAAAGTAGCGACTGAGGTGGGTCATCAATTATAAAGTCCAAGGAGGAGGAGATCATGAAGGACTTGAACCTGGCAATAGATGCCGATGGATTTGGAGTCCATTATGACATGCGAGACTGAGTCAAGACCGATAGAAGCTTCTCATCAGTATCTAAATCTCAACTGAGGAGAAAAGGGCTACTTTCAGATGGAAGACTAGGCTGGATAGGGCCAATGTCTTTCACAACTGAATCGGAGAGAAGCAACCCTCAGTGGAGGAGACAAGGAAGTCTGCGACCTGCTGAAAAGCAGCTCTCACCAGGGAAAAAGTCCCGTCAACGACACCAACCAGCGAAGACAGCTCCAATCCCCAGGTACTGCTGCAGAGGATGATAGAGATATCCAGCTATCTACGTTGCCACTTGGCGAGAAGCCTATGCTTGCAAGGGAAGCCGGATAGTCTCTAGTTGTGAAGGCAAAGGGATTGTATTGCCTGAGGAACCGCTTCACGTGTCACTGACACAGAAGGTGGTGTCAAGGAGGAACTCTTCTCAGTGCCTCGGAAAGTCTTCCAGCATTCATCTAAATTCTGGGTGAACACCACTTTCTGAACACCTTGCGAATTAAGACAAATATGAAAGGAAGATGAAGATGTCGAGGTTGTCCCACCGTGTCAGCAAGCATCACCATAGTGGTCTGTGGGTCTGGTATGATTAAGCAAACGACCTGCACACTTCTGTTGAGCCGGGAGAACAAAAGGATGATAGGGAGCCCTCAAGTCAAGCAACCTCTCTGTGAAGAACTGAGTGAAGGGAGCTCTCTGTCCCTGTCACATGATGCCAGAGGCTGAGTTTGTCTGCCAATACATCGCACTGCCTAGAATGTATCTGACTGACGGCTCTACAGAGTGCACCGAAGTTTTCTCGAGCACCTGCAGTCAACTGAAAGAACAGGAGGGAAATGAGACCCTCGTTTGTTGAAATATGCCACTACCGTGGTTTTGTTGCCTAACAACACCACAGAGTATCTCAAAAAACCAATCCTGGAACTCTCGGAGGGCCAGAAAACTGCCTTGAGTTCCAGGATGTTGATGAGAAGGTACTTATTGTCTTGGTCATACACCTCGAAGACAACGATCTTACAGGTGTGCGCCTATTCCCGTGTCGGTGCATCTGAGAAGCATGTCTCGAAGATAATATGCAGACATATTCATGGGTTCTTGTTGATCAAGTACCAGCCTAAATCCTCCCTCATCCTTCGAGAGAGGAAAGGATTAAGAACTGGAAGCAGATCTCCTTCATTCTCCATGAAGACAATCGAAGGCGAAGCTGCCCCTGAGGGGACAGCTTCTGCAGTGACAACAGGACACCAAAGATGACTAGCTCTAGCCAGGCTAGCTGCTCCCAAAGTCGGGAACATGGGAGAGGAGACGGAACAGAAGTTCGAAGAAAGGTGGCCAAGATCTGGAGGAAATAGATACTTCTGAAGCATACCCACTGCCAGGTCTCAGCTATGTTGCTGTCATATAGTACAATGACTTGACAGTCATTCCTTCATCAAGGCACCAGCAGGAGGAGAATGCCATTCCAAGCATTCTCCCTTCCTCTCTTCCCTCTACCCTCTTCCTGATGGAAAGAAGGTTGAAAGAGACAAATGTATGAGCACTTTTTAAGGAGAAAATGAGGAAGGCAGGGTGTTCTGCAAGCACCCTTGGAACCTGAGACTTCTTAGGGGCTGAGGAAGGGCTAGGTTGCCGTTGTCCGGAGGACAAGGCAATTGCCCTGGCACATTCCTTAACTACTGTACTGCGGTATCTACCTACTCTCTGCGAAAGAGTGGGCAGAACCGAGTAATGGTCCATTCCTGAGGGAATTTGATGACTCAGGACTTACTAGACTGGAGACTGGAATCAGGACAATGTCCCTCTTCTTAGCACCAGAATTGCCCTCAGGTGGCTGTCTGGCGCTAGGCAGCAATCATCAACCAGAGGTGATGACAGCAGTAGGGATGGAAAGTGCTAATGACACAGCAAAGCGCTAACCTGAAGAGAGTGAAAGTCCACTTGAGCTGAGTCTCCTGGAGGAAGGAGAACCTTGACAGCATTCAGTTTCCCCAACCAAGTGAGCCAAGCTGATCTGGGGGCTGGGCGTGCAAGCTGAACTGCAAGAGCCGATCACGTAAATGTGATCACAAGCAAGCCAAGCAAAGTCTCAAAACATGATCAGGGGCTGGGCGAGAGGGCCAAGCTGATCCAAACCGAGTACATAAACACGATCAGTGGCTGGGTGAATAAGCAGGGTTGAGCCAAACCATGACGGGAAAGCTCGGTCATGAACTAGCACTGTCCTCAAGACATGCTTTAATCCCCTCCAAGGCTAAAGCCCCTTGAGAAGAAGGTTTAAAGGGGATTCTTGTCTGCTAACCCGAGTGCTTGAACCCAAGGGTCCAAGACACAAGTTTCGGAACTGATCGAGCACTCAAAACGAAGCAGGCAGGCAGTGTCAAAACATCTGAATGTTTTGACACCTTCTCTCGTCCTGTGCCTAAACCACACAGGAGAGCAAACTCCCTGGTACAGGAACTCCCTTGTTATCGGCAATCCGGTTTTTCAGCTCTTGTCTAGCGACAAAAACTGGAGATTTTCTATGCTGGTTTCAGCTGATTGGCGCTGATAATCGGGTATTGGCGCCAATACATGCCTAACAGAGGCACCGATGTCCAGTTATTGGCGCCGATGCTTGGTTATTGGCACCAATAAGCACCGGAAATCGCCAATACTCAGTTATCGGCACCGATAAGCACCAAAAATCACCAATCACCGATTTTCAGTTATCGATGATTTTCGCTCATCTTCAAGCCATTGGAACAAACTCCCACTAATAACCGGGGACTGCCTGTACTGGTCTGCGGAGTGCCCGAGATTCCACAGAATCAAGGACACTCAACGACTCACTAGTCAAGTGCTCGCGATCCCAAGGAATCTGAGCGCTCGAGATTCCAAGGAGCCCGAGCGCTTGGCGAGACCCCTGAATCTCATGAAAACAATCATCGGGAGTAAGCTCCTCTCAGCTTCAGAAGAAAACCCAGGAGGGACAGGCACAGAATCAGTCTTAGACGCAGACCTCTAAGAATTGGAATCGAGAGCATAGCCTCGACAGGTTGCGCGCTTGAGGACCCAAGACACGAGACCCCAATGAGGAATGCAAATCTGTTCCTGACCCCAAGGGCTGGGAAGAGTCAAACGAGAGAACGCACTGCCTCTCCGAAAAGAGGTAGTCCCTCAAAAGTCCCGCAGGACCTCTGAAGGGAACCTCCTCCTTGCTTCTCCAGGTGTTAAACCCTTGGAACCAAGACACCTGGCTAGGAACCTGACCGAGCACTGTTTTGGAACTGACTGAGCACTCAAAACTCATTACTGGCAGGAAGAAGCGAGACACTTGCATATTTTGGTTCTTTCTCTCACCTGTGCTTGAACCAAGACAGTGAGAGGTCTCTCCAATATTGGTTCAGGATGCACGAGACTCCGAAGATTCTCGAGCGCTCAGTGTGACTCGACAAAGTCAACCACCCAACACGGCACCAGTCTAGAAGCAGAACTCCTAAAATGGTGACAGGAGCACAACCGAACTCTGCGTGCCCACGACTCCCAAAACCACGACCCTGGGGTAAGCAATTCAGTTCCCAAGCCCGAAGGCAGGGAAGAGTTGACAAGAAATCCCACTAACTCCCCGTGAAGGGAGGCAGCCCCTTAGAAGTCCCATGGTGGGACTTCTTAGGGGAGGGAGACAGCCTTCCTCTTCTTCGGCTGCTGTTTCAAACACTGTTTCGGAACAAGCCTCAGAAGAAGAAGGGGAGAAGAAAGCAGAAGACGAAATTGGAGATCAAGTTGAAGATGACTACATCTCACACGACTTCTTCCTCGATCTTTACTCTGACATCTTCTATAGGATGGTGATCAGGTACACAGGAACCACCTGGCCAGCTAAACCAGGAAGCGCAAAGGAAGCCGCCCAGGCGACAGGAACACCAGGAGAAACAACAGGAGTGACCAGGGCAGCCGAGGCAGGAGGTATGACAGGAGCAGCCTGGCTGGCAGGAGCTTCAGGAACGTCGGCAGCAGCGATGGGCAACCAGGCAGCTGGGGCAGGAGGCACAGCAGGAGCTTCAGGAACATCAGCGGCGGTGACAAGGGCAACCGGGCAGCTGGGGTAGGAGGCACTACAGGAGCTACCCAGTGACTGGTCACCGGGGCAACAGGAACAATCAAGACAGGAGACACAGCAGGAGTACAGTAAACCCCTCGTATTCACGTTCTCATGGTTTGCGGACTCACACATTCGCGGGTTTCTCTGTGGAACATATCTAGCCATCATTCGCGGAAAATTCGCCCATTCGCGGTATTTTTCACTGAGAAATATTCACTAATTACTGTATTTTCATATAATTTTCATGAATAAATGCACTTTTTGCGATAAAACTATTAAAATACTCAGGTATAAGCATTTTTACAGGTTTTTTCTTGGTTTAAGCTATCAAAATGGGTAGTTCTAAGTGTTTTTAGAGGGGTTTTAAGCATTCGCGGATTTGACCTATTCTCGGGGGGGTGTGGGACGCATCCCCCACGAATACGGGGGGTTCACTGTAGACGGAATCACAGATACACGAAAATCGTACATACCGACATGGACCTACGCCATTGCCACCAAGGTACTGTGGTCGTTCCCAAAGTAACCACTGTATGAGTATCACAGAAAAACTCCTCATGGCCAAGATATCCAACAGTGAGATATCCAGCCATCTACTGCTGGGCCTACGATGCTCACTGTCAACCTGAAGAAAAAAGCAAAGAGGGTGAAGGAGAGACATCAAGAAAGGAAAGCTTACCGGGAGAGAGAAACGAGGATGACGGGGCGGCTACCAAGGGTGTTGTTGGTGGAAGCAAAAACTTTCTGAGGACGCCCAGCAACCTTCCTCCAAAGTTTCCTCCTGACAAACTCGTTCACAGCGAGGCGGCGAAGAGCAACACTAAGCACAAGTCAGAATAAGGATACAGCCACACCCTTGTACAAGTAAAGGTCGTGAGGTGCAATAAAAGGGGAGTGAACTTGTTACACCTCTGGCCACCGACCCCAAGGCACACACACACACTGGGGGATGACAGCCTTCACAAGGCTATCAAAAATCGTGGGTTTGTATGTTAACAAATATCAAACACACACAATATATACACAAAAAGATAAAAAAGATCCCACCGGGAAAAAAGAGCTTAACAACAGTCAGGCAAAGAGCTCCGAAAACATGTCTGCAATGCATGACAGCTGAAAGCAAAACTGGAATGTTTACATCTGGGCAGGCGGGTATTCCCACCTACTGGATGGTAGTTACTGTCTAACCACCTTGTCCAAGAGTTTAACGGCCATTTCCAGCTTTGCCGTAAGTACAGTAATTCCTAATGTAAAGGACAGATGGTTTGTATATTGCATAAGAACAACAATAAGTCACATAATGAATTTGAAATAGAAAAGTTGCTAGCACTGAAAACAATGCTTGCTGTTTCCTTATCAATCAAGAGAACTACTGTAAGAGAATACTGCCACTGGTTGATGCTCATCTTAACCTGTAGTGGTGTGCCGGTATAGCTGTGGAATTTCTCTACTTAAGTGGAAGCTTTGCAGCGGAGTGTTCCGATGGCTAGCAAAGCATCAACAGGTGCCCTTTCCCTGGGTGCAGTACCAATATAAAGAACAACCAGACGATACTGTCACCTGCAGTCGAACCCCTCCTGTTCACAATTCTGGATTTGCATACTCACCTATTCACAGGTTTCTCTATGGAACATGTACAGTATTCACATTCTCATGATTTGCAGACTCACCGATTAGTAAGATTTTCCGTGGAGCATATCTATAAATTATTCACAAAAAATTCGGCAATTTGCACTTTTTCATCGAGGAATATTCACTAATTAGTGTATTTTTGTTATTTCCATGACTAAAATTTTGTTCATAAAAAAATTCTTTACTAATTTTCAAATATTAATATTAAGTTTAATAAGATTGAGTACTAACATCAAATAATAAACCTAATAATTCCCTCTCTCTCTCTCTCTCTCTCTCTCTTCCTATCTCAGTTCTCTCTCTCTCTCTCTCTCTCTCTCTCTCTCTCTCTCTCTCTCTCTCTCTCTCTCTCTCTCTCTCTCTCTTTTACTGAGATGAGAAAATTTTTATGCTATGTTTATTTTTGTATGATAAATAAATGATTTACCTAATAATTAGTACTAATTTTCAAATATTAATAAGATTAATAGGATTAAATAATAATAATAATAATAATAATAATAATAATAATAATATAATAATAATTATAAAATTTTTATATTTCTATAGTAAATTATGTGATATTTCAAACAAACAAATATCATCCCCCAATCTATTGTGAAACCTTTGAAGAGAGGGGTGACAGCAAACCTGTCAAATTAATATGACAGGAATGGGAGCATTGCCCACAGTGTGTCAAAGGATTTCTACATACTGAAAAATCTCTCTCTCTCTCTCTCTCTCTCTCTCTCTCTCTCTCTCTCTCTCTCTCTCTCTCTCTCTCTCTTCTTTCTTTTTCGTTCATAAATCATGAGTTTTCATCTTGATATCTAACATAAGAATAACTTTCTCTCTCTCTCCATAATAATTAATATATAATTTCACTCTCTTAAATAAGGACAACCCTTCTCTCTCTCTCTCTCTCTCTCTCTCTCTCTCTCTCTCTCTCTCTCTCTCTCTCTCTCTCTCTCTCTCTCTCTCTCATTAGCACTCACACATATTCTAACAAATTATTTCTCTGTACGTCTTTACCTGTACAGTAGATAATTTTAAATTGATCTAATTTTACCTGTACTGTCTATAAACTGTAAATGCGCTTGTGTGGCAAATACTTCTACGCGCTCAACCAACCACAGCCCGCGTAGCGCACCAGCACGGTAGTATTAAATGACCAACAATAATCTATGAACCATTTACATTAGGAACCGAGGGAAAAATACTGTAAATGTGTGGTATGTTAAAATAACAATTTTTAAAGTAAATTGTATTTTTCCTAACTATACAAACCTGAGGTCCTTTACATTAGGAATTACTTTCAGGCGTTGGCTGGAAATGGCCGTTAAACTCTTGAGCAAGGTGGTTAGGCAGTAACTACCGCCAGGTAGGCGGGTATACCCGCCTGCCCGGATGTAAACATTCCAGTTTGCCTTTCCATCCAGCTTCAGATTGAGGGGGGTGGCATGAGGTGGGCATCACATCTGTGGCCCTCCCAGAAGCTGTCTGATTACCCCTGGAGAATTCATGTAATTGACAAACATGAAAATCAGATCGCATGTGTTAATTATTCCAGAGTCGACCGCCCAAAAAGACGCTTTGTATTCGAATGGAGGACAAGATTAGACTGTTTGTGCCTTACCCTGCAACAGAATGAGACTAAGAGAATTTCTGCAAAACGGGTTGGTTATTCCAGCGGGATTCTTGGCGTCTTTGTTCACTCTACATTTTGGGCATGCAATAAACTTTGAGAATCCTCATGAATATTTTGCCATGAGTTCTGGGCAAAAATGTTTAATAATAATAATAATAATAATAATAATAATAATAATAATAATAATAATAATAGAAAAAAGGCCTTCTTTAATACAGGTTTTGTTAAACAAACTGGCATTTTCAACAGCATTTATTTTATATAGTAAACGCTCAATTCGTCTTATCAATTGCTTTTTAGCATAAGAAAAGCATAGTAAATCTCCGAACACTATATTGATCATTCTTGTGAACGTAATAGGGGCACAATGTAGCCCAAATGGCATACGTAGGAATTCATAGTGACCCCGAGCTGTACTAAAAGCAGTGTACGGTGTACTGTCCTTAGCTAAGGGTATCTGGTGAAAGCCTTTAAGTAAGTCCAAGGAAGTAAAAAATTTATTCTGTCCTAATAGAGATAAAATATCATCTGTACAAGGTACTGGGAAACGATCAGGGATAGTTTGGTCGTTAAGCTTGCGAAAATCAACACAAATCCTCCAAGTTTTATCCTTTTTTGGTACTACTATCAAGGCTGGCACAAGTTTGTTCTACGCAACTGGCACAAGTTTGTTCTACGCAACTGGCACAAGTTTGTTCTACGCAACTGGCAGAAGTTTGTTCTACGTAACTGGCACAAGTTTGTTCTATGCAACTGGCACAAGTTTGTTCTACGCAACTGGCACAAGTTTGTTCTATGCAACTGGCAGAAGTTTGTTCTACGTAACTGGCACAAGTTTGTTCTATGCAACTGGCACAAGTTTGTTCTACGCAACTGGCAGAAGTTTGTTCTACGTAACTGGCACAAGTTTGTTCTACGCAATTGGCACAAGGGTGGCATGAGGTGGGCATAAAGTGTAAAGGACCTCGGGTTTGTATAGTTAGGAAAAATACAATTTACTTTAAAAATTGTTATTTGTTCCGACACAATATACAAACCTCGGTCCTTTACATTAGGAAGACTCACTGGTTGGAGGAGGAATCTGAGTGAGTCTCCTGAACTGACTGGAGTCCTACACACCTGGGTTACTCCTCCTGGTCGAAAGAGCAAGGAGAGTACCGTGCCTCTGACATATTGATCGAGTGTAGGAACTGCAAGATCAAATGTCAGATACTGGACCTTTTCGCATGAGTGAGGAAACATAACTCCTACGAAATAGGCTGGAAGGATCTAGAGTCGGATCCAGTAAGGAAAAGCTGAGATAGGGTTCCCTTATTGCCAGTCTCTCCTTCCTCCCCTTGCTAGAGGAAGAAGCGGAATTGCTCCTATGATTCTAAAAGAAAATTAGAACGGGTGCTCGATGTGTCGTCTCACCGCATCAGTGCCAGTTCCAGCAGCTATTGGTTCGAGTCCTATTCTCATCCCTAAGGAGGAGAAGTTGGAGGACGGGGAAGGAGGAGGAAGAGAGGCCAGTCACTCTCGGAATCCTTCTCACTTCCAGAACCAACGCTTGAGGCGAGATGCTACTCGTCCTCTTGAAGGAGCTGGGTAAGACACACAACTTATTGAGCAGCCACCACAGAGCCAAGGAAAAAGGGTTCCAAGGGCCTGTGGGCAAGACCGAAGGAAGAAGACAAGTGTGTGGTCTAAGGGACCACATCTTGCTTCCAGACCGACAGAAACTTCCAGAATGTGAGGGATGGACCAAGCCATCGACTTCGTGAGCTCTCGGGTGAAAGGTACCGGTATCGTCGTAGTCAGCTGCCAAGTACCTCCTTTGATCGCTTCACGAAGTCAGGAGGAAGATGTGTCCTTAGACACTTCTTCCTTGGGAGAGACAGTACTAGCGAAAATGTTGACGACATCCAGGTTAGGAATGTCGAACCTTTCGGGAAGTACCACAGCTCCCAATAGGACAAAGTAACGAATGATCTGGATCATCGATACCTAGTCCAAGGAGGAGGGGAACAAGAAGGACTCGAACCCGACAGTCAATGCCAATGGATTCGGAGTCCACCTACGACATCCGAGGAGGAGTCGAGGTATGATCCCCACCCCTGTTCTTCCATCTTCTACGCCAAGGCCAGGGTAAGATGAGAGATGGTCCTAAGAGGGCATATCTCTATCCGACATCTCTTGTAGGGCGCGTGCAGAGCACGGACAGGAACCCTAAACGAGAGTCGCATGCCACCCAGGAAACAGTTCCCTGGGAGAGCACGACTGAAGAAGCTTCTCGTCCGTAGCTAACTCTCAACTGAGGAGACGAAGGCTACTTCAGATAGAAGACTAGGTCACAAGGGCCTACGTTCTTCACAAATGAAAGGGAGAGAAGCAACCCTTGGCGGAGAAGACGAGGAGGTCCAGACTTGATGAGCGACTCTGACCAGAGAAGTTCCGACAATGACACCACCAGTGAAGACGGATCCAGTCCCTGGGACAATGTTGCAGAGGACTTCAAGGGATATCCAGCTATATCCGTTGCTGCTCGGTGAGAAAGCCTGTGCTTGCTAGGAAAGCTGGAAAGTCTCCCAGTCCTGAACACACAGGGATGTACTGCCTCAAGAACCACTTCTTGTGTAGCTGCTACAGGAGGTTGGGTCAAGCGGAATTCTTCTCGATGCCTCGGCAATCAGGTTGGATGAAGGCGAAGTCTTCAAGTATTTGTCTGTAATTTGGGGTGAGCAATGTTTGTGAACCCCTAGTAGTGCAGCAGATAATTGCATATTTCATAAGAATCGTTCAGATAGTGAAACAAGCATGAAATTTTGCACAAGTGCTCTTTAAAGTTCCTCTATCAGAAAGGGCGCTGGCCACGCAAAAAATTTAATATGGCGGCCAAATTCCAAGATGGCGGCCAGTATCGACAGATTTTTGGCTAATTTTTCACTAGAATGGCATGTATTTGCTTCTAGCAATATGGTAAAGCTCTTCCATACTATTTCTTGTGAATATTATGTTTCTGTAGCTTCCCAGTACAGTTTACCTTTAAATAGGGGGCTATATGGCTGCCAAGAAAAGGTAGAAACAATAATTATAATGAGAAATAATGCCCGTTCAACAATTATCGTTTTAAGCATGGATCTTGGTTTCTGTGGTTTTAGATCCTAATGAGGCCATCTCTTTCGAATAACTCATCAATTTTGAAGGAAAATTAATAAATGTAAAAGAGTGTATGTCTGCACACAACCAGTGCACACTGGTGACATCACTGCTGTGTAACTCAGCATGGGGTTCAGTGCCAGCTAATCCAGCTTTACTAATCCTGTAGTCTTAGACTAGTAGTTGTAGTATAGTTTAGTTTAGTGTCCCAAATGCTTTCTAACAGCCCCAGACCAGCTATAGTTAGATAGCCGCACCTGAATAGACAGGATGTGCCAGCGCGGAGAGCCGAGCCAAGGGTATGGGGCTGTACATGATGGTTCATGTACTTACCCGGATGGTGTACAGATCACACGGGACTTAAATGGCACTGGATGAATGATCGGGCTAGGTGTAGGGGAGACCGAACCTAGTTGAATCCCCATACAGGAATGTGTGCTTTGTTTAAGGTGGTAAAGGATAACCCTCGGCCTTAATCAAAAGTGAAATCATGGCAGAATGTGATGCCAATCCAATATTGAGCAGTAGAAAAACAAACTGAGTTTGTGTTGTCTTTGTCAGAAGGACAAAAGAGGTGAGCACTTGACATCACCTCCAAGTCATCATGTCCTAGACCATGATGGGTACACAATGCTGGCAAGGAACATTCCCATGTTCAGTGAAATTAATGAAATGCCACTGATAATGGATCCAGCAAGGCTGGATGAAGGTGATGGCATACATAGAGGCCACTCTCAGGAAAAAATGCAGCAAAATACCATGAACTGTAAATACTTGTTGTTTAACAACACTAAACTGGACCGTGCAAGAAAGCGACAATCCAATGACCAGACCAGCAACACTGAGACTAGTCGTGCAAAACTGCGCCCGAACCAGTCATGACAATGAAGTTTGCATTTTCTGTGAGAAAGTGGCACCTGCATCTGATCTCAGACAGGCTAGTACTAAGGGCCTTGACTTGAAATTGCGTGAATGTGCAGAGATACTTAGTGATGGCAAGCTCCTTGCTAAGTTGACTGGTGGGGATGTCATTGCACAGGAGTTTAAGTATCACCATGCCTGTCTTTGTGCCCTCTACAACAGAAAAGGTCCTACCTGAGGAGCCTTGAGAAAGACCAAGGTAGCACTGAGTCAGAATCAGATGTGTATCCACTAGTTCTGTCAGAACTGATGACATACATTGTTGAAAACAACCTTTGTTCAGATGATCCAGTCACATTTCGGCTGGCAGATATTTGCCACCTCTACCAACAACGTCTGGAACAATTAGGTGTAGAGTCACCAAGTGTAAATTCCACGAGACTCAAAGACAAACTTCTGGCAGAAATTCCAGAACTTGAGGCTCATAAATCTGGCAGAGATGTATTACTTGCATTTCAAAAGGATGTGGGAAAAGCACTTGCTCAATCATCTGATCTTTCAGAGGCAGTTATCATTGCTAAAGCAGCAAATATTCTCAGAAAGTCTATACTTGATCATCAGTCACGGTTTGAAGGCACATTTTCTGAGGCTTGTGTACGAAATTCTGTGCCTCCTCTCCTGCTCCAGTTTGTAGGGATGGTTGAGCATGGGGCTGACATCAAGTCACAGTTACGATTTGGAGCATCAAAGTCAGACCAGGCCATTGCACAGCTCATGCAGTTCAACTGCTACTCCCGATACAAAGAGGGAGCAACAACTCATAGACACTCCAAAGACAGAGAAACACCATTCCCAGTCTACATGGGACTCTCAGTCTATGCCAAAACCAGGAAGAGAAACCTGGTTGAAATGCTACATCAGTATGGCCTCAGTATCTCTTATGACAGAGTACTGGAGGTCTCTGCACAGTTAGGAGATGCCACAGTTAGCAAATATGTGGAGGAGGGTGTGGTCTGTCCCCAGTACTGCGAAAAGGGTTGTTCACCTCTGCAGTGATGGACAACATCGACCACAACCCATCTGCAACTACTGCCACTACCTCCTTCCATGGAACTAGCATCTCCATATTTCAGCACCCCACCAAGGAGAACACTGGACAGGAAAGACAGCAACTAAAGTTTGCACCTGAGAAAGTGAGGTCGGTGCCTGTGCCGGACACATTCACAAACATCTCACCAGCTTCCTTTCAAACAAAGAACCCTGTGCCACCAAACACTGCAATACCAAAGCCACCCACAGATATCTTGGGGCCACAGCTTGCACTGGAGTATCAGTGGCTAGACAAGGTCATAGTCACCCAGGAAATAGATGATGTAGTGAATCTGACGTGGTCAGCTCATCACGCTTCAATGAAGAGAAGCCCAGAATTTGAAGTAACCATAACTTCATTGCTTCCTCTCCTGCGTGATCAGGCTCATTCTGTTGCTACGATCAAACACGTGATGCAGAAAGTGCAGGATGTCACTGATTTTCTGAACCCTGGCCAGATACCCATAATCACAGCTGATCAGCCAATCTATGCCGTAGCAAAGCAGGTGCAGTGGCAGTGGCCTGATCAGTATGGCGAAGACACAAGTATCTGGTAATGTTTGGTGGTCTGCACATTGAGATGGCAGCAATGACATCTCTTGGTACTCTTCTTCATGGCAGTGGTTGGACAGGAGCTCTGGTGGAGGCAGGAGTTGCTTCATCTGGAACTGCAGAATCCTTCCTGTCAGCTGCAAGTGTAACCAGGACACGGCAGATGCACCAGGTTACAGCCTCTAGTTTGTACAAACTCCTGAGGACAGCATACACTGACTACTGTGCTGAGAAAGCAAACAACAATGAGCAGGCATTAGAGTTTGAGGAGTGGTGTGACCTTCGAAGACAGCAGAGTCCACAGTTCCACTTCTGGCACATGGTGTTGTCTATGGAACTTGTGATATTCCTACTGATCAGGTCCTTCCGTGAGGCCAATTTTGTCCTCTACTGCCAGGCATTGCATGAGCTGATACCCTACTTCTTTTCCAACAATAATACAAACTATGCTCGTTGGCTGCCTATTCACCTCAGGGACATGCTTACCCTAGAGAGTTCACACCCAGAGTTGCACAAGGAGTTCAAGGCTGGCAACTTTGTTGTGCACAAGACCAGTCGCCAGTTCTCAGCAATGGCTCTTGACCAAGCTCATGAGCAGACCAATGCCTTTATAAAGGCTGATGGCGGAGCCATTGGGCTGACTGAAGATCCGTCAGCACTCAGAAGATGGATGGTGGCTGGCCCAGAGATCATCCGCTTGGTGTCTGCATACGAAACAGAGGTTCAAAGTAAGGAGTCTAATGAGCAGACAACACACCATGAACAAACACCTCATGCGCAGAAGACATTCTTGAGAGAGTCAGCAAGCTGTCATTGGCTTTGCAACACTTGGGAAGTCCTTTTCAGGAAGAGAGCCAGGATCTGTATTCCATTGACAACAAAGACATTGCCCACCCCAGCTCAGCAGAACTTCTACAGACACACCTTGACAGAGGCCGCACTAAATTTCAGAAGTTTTCAGACTCTTTGGCAAACAATGCAGTCTCCTTCTATGAGCCGATAAAGAAGAACAGAACTGACTTCTTCAGGCAAGAAGCTGCTCCTGTAGAACAGTCAAAGCAGAAACTTCTGAAGGAGGATTGCCAGCTTTTCTCAAAGCTATTTATATCCTGTCAGAGCCGTGAATGTGATCTGCAGGAATTCTTCCAGCACGAGAATCAAACATTCCCAGCTTCCCTTAGTGAGGGTGGTAGGCTGTACACATGTCAGAAGTCTCAGCTGACCTCGGTCCTGAGAGTCATGTTACACTAGAAGACAAAGAACCAAAGACTGATGTCCTCATTGTAGATGGATCAGCTTTGGTCCATGCCTTGCCACCAAAGAAAGGAAAGACCTTTGAGGGCTATGCACTTTGCGACTTCTTGCCTGTGATACAATCCTATAGCAGCAAGTACACATCATCACATCTTGTATTTGATGTATACAATACATCCAGCCTCAAAGCTGAGACCAGGCTCCAACGTGGTCAAGGAGGAAGCGCAAGGTGACAGACAAGAACACAATTCCATCCAACTGGCGCAATTTCCTAAGACACGATGCCAACAAGACAGAGTTGTTCCAGTTCCTGGCAGACAAAGTTGCCCAGATGTCTGCCACAAATGTTGTCATTGCCACGAAAGGGTCTGCTGTCCTCAGCACTCATGAGGCTAGTCTTCAGGGACTGGAAAAGTGCTCTCATGAGGAAGCTGACACCCGCATCTTTCTCCATGCCAAATATGCCACAGAACATGGAGCCAAGACCATCACGGTTAAAGCAAATGACACAGATGTTCTTGTCGTTGCAGTCAGTGCTTTCTCCACTCTCCACAATCTAGGGCTAGAGAAGCTATGGGTGGCATTTGGCCAAGGCCAGAGCCTGCGCTGGATTGCTGTGCATGACCTGTGCAACTCTCTGGGCCAGGAGAAGGTGAATGGCATGCTCTTCTTCCATGCGTTCACAGGCTGTGATACAGTGTCAGCCTTCCGGAGCAAGGGCAAGAAGACCGCCTGGCAGACATGGAACATCTTTCCAGAGGCCTCCACTGTGTTCTCCAAACTGAGTCACTACCCTCTCAGAGTGGAAGAGAGTGACCTGAAGGTCCTGGAGAGGTTTGTCATACTTATGTATGAAAGATCCAGCACTGCTGGCACTGTGGATGAGGCTAGACTTGATATGTTTGCCAGAAAACAAAGGGCATATGAGGCCATTCCACCAACCAGGAGCTCTCCTCCAACACACCAAGCGTGCTGCGTGCCAGGCTGGTTGTGTGTGGGGCAGGCCACCAGTGTCAGCCACAGCCAGAGAACCCTGCTGAGTGGGGATGGCAAAAGTCTGGTGAAGCATGGCAAGTCCTCTGGACAACCAACTCGCCCTTAGCCAAGAGTTGCCAACAGCTTACCAAATGTGGATGCAAAGCAGGCTGTCGGGAAAGGTGCAAGTGCTACAAGCTGGGTCTTCCCTGCACAGCTCTGTGCACTTGCAAATGTGAAGTCTAGATAAATATTGCCCTCTCTTCAGTAGATAATCTAGCTTGAGCATCCAACGTGTCATGCTATGCCTACCTTCTTATCCTCGAATTTTTCAAAGGTGTAGGTTGAGAGACCTATACATAGATTGGTTGCGTTTAGTCCGTATTTCTCTTCTTTTCTTTTTATGGTTACAGTCTTAGACACAATGTTGTATGTGACCATACCATTACTATTTCAGTTGAAAATAGCATATTAGTTAAACTGTCTGATCACATGAATATACCATTAAATAAAAACAGTTGGTCTCTATGTCTGCTAGCGCTGTGGATAGAAAAAAAACTTTTATGGCAACCATTTTGTACGCCATCTTGGTTACAATTCATTTAGTAAGGGTTTTCAATAAAATGTGTGGTATGGAACATTTTTATAACCTAAAAGTCGAGGGTTTAAAAAAAAAAAAAAACTGGCATATTCCATCCAATAGATGCTCCCAAACCAGTGAATCTCAACATAGATGGCGGCCATTTTGAAAAATAGCCGCCATCTTGGATTTTCAGGTGGCCAGCGCCCTTTTCTAAGAGAGCGTAGTCTTAGGAATGTTTGTGCCAAATTTCATGCTTGTTTCACTATCTGAACGATTTTACAGCAATCTGCTGCACTATAGCGAAACGGACAAATACGGAGGGAAAACGTCGATATCGAGTTTTCACCAAAAAGACAGCATGCCTCAACAGAGCGGCCCTGGTCTGGTATGAAGGAGCGAGAAAAACTACCGACTTGTGTGCAGGGAGGCAACAGGCGGATGGTAGGGATTTCTCAGTCGAGCAGTCTCTGCATGAATCTTTGTGAAGAAAGAGTGAGCAGCATGTTCCATCCCGATCACTCAAACCCGAGGCCAGGCTTGCCTACCAATACATCCCCACTAGGAATGCATCTGGTTAACTGAGCTGTCGAGTGTGCAATAGAACAACACTCGAGTACCTGCAAATGTCGAGATGAAACAAGAGGAAAAAACGATTGCCTCCTGTTTGTCGACAAATGCCACTACTGTGGTTTTGTTGTTCAACAAAACCAGTGAGTGCTCCAAAACCCATCCTGAATTCTTGGACGGCCAAAAGGCTGCCCTGAGCCCAGGACGGTAATGAGAAGGTATTAATCGTCTCGGTCACACAAATTCAAGACAAGGTCTTACCAGTGTGCGCCTATTCCTCAATCTGTGAATCCGTAAGTAGACACAAGATGTGAGGGGAATATGCAAGCATATTCGAAGGTTCCTTCATTCAAGCATTAGCCTAACTCTTTCCTCATACATCGAAGAGGAAAGAACAGAGAAAAGGAAGCAGGCTTCCATTTTCCACCATGGGGAAGCTTCTGCAAGATGACAGGGTACCGAGGCAATTAGCTCAAGCCGGCTGGCATTTCCCGAATCGGGAGCACAGGAGAGGTGGCGGGATGGAAGTTCGATGGAAAGAATTGCCGAGACCTAAGGGAAATAGATACTTCTCCTGAAGGAATCCATTCCCAGTTCTCAGCAATGTCGCTGCCAGTTCCAGAGACTTGATAAGTATCATTTCGTCCAGGCATCAGCAGTTGCAATCTTCTTCTGAAGCCTAGGACTTCTTAGCTAAGGAGTTGAGGGGGGCTGGCTTGAACTCAAGGTCGAGTTGAGATGACTAAGACACAAAGTTCTTGGCCATTGTCCAAAGGACAAGTCAGTGCCCTGGTGGGAACCTTGATTACCGGGGTATCTGGCATATCTCTGAAAGACAAAGGCAGAACCAAGTAAAGGTTCGTTCCCAAGGGTCGAGCCAACTCGGGACTTACGAAACCGGAGATCCGAATTGGGGCAAAGTCCTTCTTCTTAGCACCAGAATTGCCCAAAAAACTGCAGTCGGCAAGACCCTCTGAGGAAAGAAGAATTCATATTCTGTCGAGGCAGGGGTGGAAGCTTGGTGTCTCGACCTGAATTAACTCCTTCGAAGAAAAGAATTCATCAGGTCGAGAACGCTCTCGGAAGCCAGAACCGCGGCGGTCCCTGACACTCTCGGCCCCTTGGAAACTGCAAGGGTTGGGAGTGGTGAAGGTTATTCATTGGGGGAGCCGCGGTCCTGTCCCAGGAATCCTTGCGCCGACGAATCGGCGCGAAGTTCTCTGAGAACACGGGGGCGATCGTAACTTGAAAAGGAAGACCCTCGCTGTTTCCAACGCGTGAAACTCCTGTAACTCTCCCCTTGGAGGGAGACCTTGACAGATCCCATGAAACCATCCTCGGCTACCTGGTTATAATACGAGAGAATCGGGGGCAGATACCCAAAGCACGCCAGGCAGCCGAACTCCGAAAAAAAATTTTGTCGGAGCTCTCTCTGTCCGTCTCGCGCCTCTCGGAACAACCGAGAGGAGAAGAGAACAGGTGAGGAGAAAAGAGTATCCCTACCTGTCCTGCCAGTAAGATAAGCAGGAGAGGTGGACCGTGAGCGATAATCAACCGAAGGAGATTACTGCCACACGGGGAAAGAAGAGCACTTGTGCCGTGGCAAAGCGCTTTCCTGGGAAGAGCAAAAAGTTCACTCGAACATAGCCGAGAACCCGAATCGGAAAAAAACGAGTGGGGCCGAGCCGAGCCGATCACGCGAATGCGATCCAGCTAGTTGGTATGCGGCAGACTGGGAGGCAGGCGGGGCGAGCCGAGCCGAGCCGAGCCAGTCTGGCAAGCCGAGTCGAGCCGAGCCAGTCTCGTAAGTGCAACCGGGGACCGAGCCGAGCCAATTGCACGAACACAATCGTAACTGGGCAGGCCAGACTCATCTGCTGTGAACAATTGCTAGTTTCCCGAACTCTAAACTCCTTCGAGGCCGAGGCCCCTCGAGAAGAAGGTTCAAAGGGGAATTCTGTGTCTGCTATCTTGCATGCTCGAACCCTAAAGTTCGAGACACAAGAATGAAGCCCGCCCGAGCAACTGAAGCAGCTGGTGGACAGTATCGAAACACTTGGCGTCTCAGCACCCAGACACCCGGGCGTCTCGGCACCCCAACACCTGGGTGTCGGCAACCAGACACCTGGGTGTCAACCGGCACTTCTCTCGTCCTGTGCCTCTTTATGCCTCGTAAGGAGAGCGCCGTGATTCATAGAATTGAGCTACCCACGAGACTTCCGAAAATCGGGAGCAGCTGCTTTGTTTCCTATTACATTGAAAGAGCCAAGCACAGAAGCAGTCTTAGATGCAGACTTCCAAGACTGGCAACGAGGGCGTGGCCTCGAAATGCCACGCTCTTGCAGCCCCCGAAACGCAAGATCCCACAGGAGAATGCGAATCTGTCAATGAGAGAAACTTGTCTCCCGGAAGAGAGTCTGTCCCTTAGAAGTCCCGCAGCACTCCCAAAGTGAATCTCTTCCCTGCTTCTTCTGATGTTCGAACCGACAGGATCAAGACACCAGGCTGGGAACCTGACCGAGCACTGGCAAACACTCGGGGAGCGCTTGCGGTGCTGGCAGGAAGAGGAGCCGAGACACCTGGGTGCCTCGGCCCTTCTCTCGCACTGCTCCTGAACTGGGCTGAGGAAAATCTCTCCAGACCAAATCGGGATACTCGATATTCCATAGAATCTCGAGCACTCGGAGCGGCTCGCGAACGAGCGCCTGAAGCAGCCCCCATCTTAGAGGAGGAACTTCTGTGACTCAGGAACAGGATCGCAAACTGAGGTCTGCGCGCCCGCGGCTTCCGAAACACAAAACCCAGGGCTATACGAATCGGTTTCCTAACCCAAAGGTCGGGAAGAGCCAACAAGAGACCCACTGCCTCCTTGGAAGGAGGCAGTCCCTAGACGTCCAAGGGCATCAAGGGGAAGCAGCAGCATTCCTCTCGTTCGGCCGACGGAGGTCTGTCCGATTCTCGGGACCCCCTTGGACCTCGGGAGAGGAAGGGAAGACACAGCAGAAGACGAAATCGAAGATAAGATGAAGAAGACGGCGGCTACTTCCACAGGGCGGCTTCCTTCACCTCCACTCCAACATCTACAGGATGGTGGACACGAAACATCGTAATCTCCAGGGTAGTCCGGCAGGAACACAACGGACGCAGCCAGGACACCACCACCAGGAGAAGCAGCAGGCATGATCAGGACAGCCGATGCAGGAGCTACAGCAGCGGTTCGGAAGGCAGGAGCTACTGCAATGGCCAGGAACATCACCTCAACAGGATGACTTCCTAAATCTTCACGCCAACATCTTCTACAGGATGGCAGACATCATAACCCCTGGGCACGACCGCCAGAAGCGGCAGGAATGATCAGGACAGCCGATGCAGGAGCTATGGTACAGGTTCGGAGGGCAGGAGCTATTGCAACGGCCAGGAATGTCACTTCCACAAGGCGAATTCCTTCCCTTCACGCCAACATATTCTACAGGATGGCAGACATCGTAACCTCCAGGGCAGCTGGCAGGAACACAACGGAAGCGGCCCCAGGCACAATCACTAGGAGAAGAAGTGGGCACGATCACAACATCCGATGCAGGAGCTACGTTAGCGGTTCGGGAGGCAGGAGCTACTGCAACGGACAGAATGTTATTTGAAAGTCACAAGCAGCGACAGGAGCGATCAGGGTGGCTGAGGCAGGAGACCAGGAGAGCAGCCCAGAGACTGTCGTCGAGTTGACAAGAGCATAACACAGGGAACAGCAGGAGCAGATGGACCACAGATACGCAGGAGGCATTGCAACAGCATACATGAAAACCAGCAATGACAGCGATCGATCTACATTGGCGGGAACAGACTCAGAGCGATCCCGACGTGGAAATATGTCATCTAATCAGGTATTGTGGTCGATCCCGAAGCAACACTGAATGAATGTCGGGACTGCTTCATGCAAGATATCTTGAAAAATCCAGCCAACTACTGCTGTGTCTGTGATGCTCACTGTCAACTTGAAAGAAAAGCAACGATGATTAGTAGAGGGAGGCTCCTCCCGCTACAAGGGGAACTGCCCTACGCAGCGGGAGGAGGTACTCTAGACAAGATTGCCTGATAGCTCCCCCCCCCGGGTCTTCGCCTGACGAGTGAGCGAAGAGGGCGAAGGAGAGAGACCTACTAAAGGGGAGAAGGAAGAACCTACGGGAAGAGAAAAAAAGGATGGAGGGGGGCCACCACGGGCGCCGTGGAAGTGGAACTTATCGACGACGCCTGCAACCTCCCAATTGGCCCGCAATTCTCTAAGCGCAGGCGGCGAGCAACACTCAGCATAAGTAGGGAGAAATTAGTGATGCCCCTTATACACGGAGGGCGGAAGCCCAAGAAGGGAACTAACTCTTACGTCCTGATGGATGTAGGGGAGAGAAGATATTGCGTCCCAAACTATATCTCCGAAAGTACAGGGGCGCCTTCAGTATTTACGTAAAGGGCTGCTGGAAAGAAGCACTACTCTTGGTTACGCTACTCCAGTTACGCCCTTGGTTGTCAAACCCAAGACACAGGCAGGGAAGGACGGCTTATGCAAGGTTATCACAAATCGTGGGTTTGTATTAATAATTATCAAACACACGTAAATATAAACAAAAAAAACAGAAAGATCCCACCGGGATAATAAGAGCGTAATGACAGTCAGGCAGAGAGAACGAAAACACATCAGCAACGCATGACGGCCAAAAGCAAACTGGAATGTTTATATCCGGGCAGGCGGGTATCCCCGCCTACCTGGAGGTAGTTACTGCCTAACCACCTTGCTCAAGAGTTTAACGGCCGTTTCCAGCCTATGCCTGAAAGTAATTCCTAATGTAAAGGACCGAGGGTTTGTATATTGTGTTGGAACAAACTGCCAATCTATAAAAACTCATAAAAAATTTGTTTTTGTGTTTACAATGAAATGGCTCAGTGTACTTATGGTGAACAAAGAAGTTTTTAAAAAAGTAAAAAAAATTCAGGTTTTCCTATTTTCATAACTGTTTTGCAAACTGGGGTATGCAATTTTGATGTGTTATGATTTTTTCCAACATCATTGTTTTTTCATTTTTTCTTATATGGCTAGGCCAAACAAGTAAAATATATATAAACATGGATGTAGTAAGTAAAGAGAAATGTCCGGTATTGACAGTTCAACTTTGAACGCATTTTACTCAAAGTCAGGTTTTGGCTATGTCGCCCCTTTACCTCCGGACACCTTAAATGCTCTCCTGAATCTGAGAGAGGTCTTAGAAATAAAGTAGCCCTCCCTCAGGACTGTCACATTCCATTCTTCTGCTCCCTTTGTACTTCATCTCTCCCAAAAAAGGAGGAGTCTGGCTCCTACTGGCGCACAGGGGGGTGTGTGTGTGTGTGTGTCAAGGGCGGACGTGTTGGAGGTCTCTCACATTTTTAACCAAAAAAGGGTTTTTCGCTCTTGGCGATTATGCCTCTCATAGAAGGCAATGTCTCTACATAATACCCAGTGCGTGAGCGAGCAGTTAGTGTTGTGTAATTGTAGATATATTAATCTACATTCTGCCCCACTCAGTGCCACCGAAATTTTCAAGTTTCAACTTCTCGAAGCCTATTGGTCTTGGGAAATGGGTAATAGAGTGCTGTGTATGTGTTGGTACTTGGCCCTCCCTTTATCACAAAAATGTCATCTGACCAACCTCCAATCGTTATGCCAGTGACCCTGGCACCTAACGATACCTGTACCCCACACACGTTCCGTACTCGCGAACAATTGTCTTTGCTTTATACAATATCAATCGAACCATTCCAACGTCGAGTCTGCTATACAGTCTTTAAGTGCAGCCCTCTCTGATGAGGAAATTAATACTGTGTATACAAAACGCAAAGACCTGATACCAGAAACCATTCTCCAGAAGCAACCCACGAAAAACTTATCCTCTCTCAAGAAAATATCATACATCACTACGTGGCTAAGGACCTGCTCAGTGGAAATCTATGCCAATGACCCTTACAATCTGCCTCCAAAGGGACCTGCTGATCTAAGCCTACCTGCAGTGTACCATAAGGCAGAAAATGCATTTCTAACAGCAAAATCCCTCTCAGAAAAAACTGACAACACCTCAGGAAAAATTGAGGAAGCACAAGGCAAATTTTCACAGATCTGGGACATGACTAACTACAGGAATCATTTGACAGTCTTAAAACTGTGGAAACAACTACCAATCTTTCATGGATCTGGGATGCAATCACAGGAGTGCAGGAATCATTAGACAATCGCACAGCAAGCCACCAGACTCCTTTGAGTGAGGCATCTATTATTTCCTCATCTCCCAACAACACGAGAGAAGTGAAGGTGCGACGCGAAGTTGAGATGGCAATACCCTCCCATGAGAGAACCACCCTCTCTCCCTTGGATGAAGGGCCTGCATCACCTACAAACCTATTGCAGGGGACCAATGGACCCCCAACCTCCTCTCCCTTCCCAGTGTCTCCAGTGGAAGGTAGATCTTCAGTGACAAACACCAGCCCTCGTGAGTCTTCCGACCCTGTCTCTCCCCCAAAAACCCCCGTCGTGGATGAGGATGTGAATAATCATGAGGGGACTGGGGGCTGGCAGACACAAACAAGTAGAAAAAAGAAAAGAACATCTCGATTGTCTGCTGGACCGAAGCCCCACATTCACAAATCACCTCGCCTGAAACCTGAGAAGAGATGTCACATTGTGATTCACAATTTATGCTCATTGGTGAAGCTAGATACCATGGTAGAGTGAGTCAAGTTTCTCACGGGCTCCAACCCTCTTATCTCCCACAAACTCCCATGCAAAATTAAATGTAAAGTGGCCTACAGGATTACCTGCCTATTTCAACATCTCGATGTTTTTAAAGGCAAGAATTTTGGTCCTAATATAAAGGTCTCAAGATATACCATAATCCGGGATCAACCGCCCCCCACAAGGGGAACTTACTGACAACCAAAGTAGGGATTCAGGCGCAAGCTTGACTTCTACCACAAGTGCCAGTCAACCTCCCGTGGCGAGTGAATGCACAGCCCCACCTGGCCAACCCCCCCATCCACCCAAATGATCAACTCATTCATTTCCCATCTTCCTGATTTGCCACGGATACATTAGATATAATCTCTTGGAATACTTTTGGCCTCAAGACAAACATCCCTCCCCTAAACATATTCTGAAAAAAACTTCAAAGGCATCATCACATTACAAGAAACGCTCCTCTGACCTCATGACCTTGCCATCTGCGATTCAGTGCGTGAAGACTTCAGAGCTTTCTCGACCTCATCGATGCAAGTTACAGATCACATTGTAGCCAGTCACCCGAAAGGGGGCCTTTCTTTCCTGTGGCACAAATCGTTAGACAATATGGTGAATGTGTTGACCTATAGGAGTGATAGATTGCTGGGGCCTCTAAGATCCTGATAATGTCTATATGCCATGGGAAAAGAACAATAATTTTGATCAATACTGCCTGATCCTAGGTGAGTTACACAGCATTACAGTATTCACGATTCTACTGCTGATCACATTTGTATAACTGGGGACCTTAATTCTCACACCACAAAACAATTTTATAACAAACTTGCTTCTGTCAAAATCATGCTCTCCAAATTAGCAATGTAATGCTCCTCCCTCCCTCCCTCCTCCTACAGACAATCTCCGGTTTACGACGGGCTTGGCTTACGACATTCCGAGTTTACAATGCTTTTTAAATATATTCATAAAAAAATTATTTCCTGGGCTACAATGCATGTTACAGGTTTACGACACTGACAATGCCAGTCCGATGGAAGAAATATGGCTCCAGAATGGCAGAGTGGTCAATTTTGGAGGGTTTTCTGTTGAAAAACTCAATGTAAATGCAGGATAAATTGTTTTCAAGGCACCAAAAGGATTAAAAGTAAGGTTTTCTTACGATTTTCAACAGTATTTCGGATGACACCAGTCCGACAACGGTCGGAAGAAATATGCATCAAAAACAGCAGAACGGTCAATATTTGGAGGGTTTTTATTATGAAAAACTCAATATAAATGTAGGATTTGTTGTTTTCAAGACACCCAAAGGATTAAAACTACAGTTGCCTTACGATTTTTTACTGTATTTCGGGTGACGCCAGTCTGACGACGATCGGAAGAAATATGCATCCAAAACAGCAGAACAGTCAATATTTGGAGGGTTTTTATTATGAAAAACTCAATATAAATGCAGGATTTGTTGTTTTCAAGACACCCAAAGGATTAAAAATTAGGTTGCCTTACGATTTTCGACGGTATTTCGGGCAATGCCAGTCCGATGACGATCGGAAGAAATATGCATCCAAAACAGTAGAATGGTCAATATTTGGAGGGTTTTTATTGTGAAAAACTCAAATATAAATGCAGGATTCGTTGTTTTCAAGACACCCAAAGGATTAAAATTAAAGTTTTCTTATGATTCTCGACAGTAATGTTTAGGATGACTCGGTCTCCAACGCATACAATGGAAGAAAATTTACATTCGCAGATTTTTTCATTGAGCAATATTCATTAATATTCACTGATTTTTACTTTATTTTCATGACAAAATACATTTTTTATTACAAAAGAATTATTTACTAATTTTAAAATATTAATATTAACCCTTAAACGCCTACTGGACGTATCATACGTTGACTAAAATTGTCTGTTGGGTGTCAAGTGGACGTACCATACGTCGACTACATAAAATTTCAACCTTCGGTTAACTTTGACTCGACCGAAACGGTCGAAAAACGCAATTGTAAGCTAAAACTCTTACATTCTAGTAATATTCAATCATGTACCTTCATTTTGCAACAAATTGGAAGTCTCTAGCACAATATTTCGATTTATGGTGAATTTTTGAAAAAACTTTTCCTTACACAATGTGTAACTCAGCCGAAAATTTCAGAAATTTCTTTTGTCATTTTGTCGTAATTTTTGCACTGTTTTATATTAGCCGTTACATAAAGTTTTATATATGAAAATGTGCGTAATTTCATGTAAAATACAGCAAAATACAACCCATGGTTGTAGCTTTAATCAGTTTGGAAATATTTTCATATAAACCACGATAACTGCTAAAATTTCAACCTTCGGTCAATTTTGACTCGAGTGAAATGGTAAAAAACACAATTGTAAGCTAAAACTCTTACATTCTAGTAATATTCAATCATTTACCTTCATTTTGCAACAAATTGGAAGTCTCTAGCACAATATTTCGATTTATGGTGAATTTTTTGAAAAAAGCTTTTTCCTTACGTCCGCGCCAGAAATTCTTTCATAAATCACGTTGTCGTAATGTTTGCACCATTTTATATTAGTCGTTACATAAAGTTTTATATATGGAAATGTGCGCAATTTCACGTAGAATACAACAGAAAATAACTCATGGTTGTAGCTTTTATCAGTTTTGAAATATTTTCACATAAATCACGATAACTGCCAAAATTTCAACCTTGGTCAACTTTAACTTGACCGAAATGGTCAAAAATGCAATTATAAGCTAAAACTCTTACATTCTAGTAATATTCAATTATGTAACTTCATTTTGCAACAAATTGGAAGTCTCTAGCACAATATTTCGATTTATGGTGAATTTCAAAAAAAACTTTTTCCTTACGCTCTGGCGCAGTAACTCGCCGAACATCTCAGAAATTCTTTTAAATCACGTTGTCGTAATATTTGCATCGTTTTACATTAGTCGTTACATAAATTTTTATATATGAAAATGTGCGCAATTTCATGTAGAATACAACAGAAAATAGCTCATGATTGTAGCTTTTATCAGTTTTGAAATATTTTCACATAAATCACGATAACTGCCAAAATTTCAACCTTCAGTCAACTTTAACTCAACCGAAATGGTCGAAAAACGCAATTGTAAACTAAAACTCTTACATTCTAGTAATATTCAATCATTTACCTTCATTTTGCAATAAATTGGAAGTCTCTAGCACAATATTTCGATTTATGGTGAATTTTTGAAAAAACATTTTCCTTACGCTCTTTGTGGTAACTCGTTGAACATCTCAGAAATTCTTTTGTCACGTTGTCGTAATATTTGCACCGTTTTATATGAGTTGTTACATAAAGTTTTATATATAAACATGTGCGCAATTTCATGTACAATACAACAGAAAATAACTCATGGTTGTAGCTTTTATCAGTTTTGAAATATTTTCATATAAATCACGATAAATAGAAAAAAATTCTACCATACCATGGTCAACTTTAACTCGACTGAAATGGTGAAAAACTGCAATTGTAAGCTAAAACACTTACAGTCTAGTAATATTCAATCAATTAGCTTCATTTTTCAACAAATGGGAAGTCTCTAGCACAATATTTCAATTTATGGTGAATTTTTGAAAAAACACTTTTTACGCCCGCATGTTACGAATTCATGCATCATTTTGTGATAATATTTTCTCTGTGTTGCTTTGATCGTTTTACATTTTGTTATATACCAAAATCATCGCAATTTAGTGTACAATACAAAGAAAAACAAAATAACCTGTTAGCTTTAACCATTTTGCTCACAGCGTGATTTGTATAAAATTATATATGAAAAATATTTTTTGCGCTGTCATATATTTCAATATTTATATATGATAATGATATTTTTTTTCATTTCTGATGGTTGCATACTAAACTTCAGGCAATGACAAAAAAAGGAGCCAAAAATGAACTCTTAATCTTAAAAACTAAGCGTGCTGTAATTTTTTGAAAAATACTTTTTTTCCGCTTCGGCACTAACTCCCGAACACCGCCAGCATACGGGAGACGTTTTTGTAAATAGAGGCTCGGCGTTTAAGGGGTAAGGTAACCACAGCAAAGTATTGATAAAAGTTAAACTAAAATCCCATGAAATCATAAAACTGCTTACCGATGCAATCACTTCATTCAACCTCTCTCTCTCCTCGAATAATTCACGAATAATTTAGCTTTTGAGATTTAAGTAAGGCCAACCGCCAATATCCCTCTCTGTACTGCATATATCCTTCAAAGAAATATTGATTACTGTATATAAACATAAAAATATACTAAAATCTCATCATCGCTTGTGTGACAATTTTTTTTATTGCTTTGATGTAGGCTTCTGACGATACAGACTCGGGGGACTAGAGGTAGCCAATAACAGAGCTCGTAGCAACTCCCCCTCTCCATGACGATATGCTATTGGCTGGCAGGACTGACAGTAGCCAATAACAACTTGTAACAACCCCCTCTTCCCCTTCTCGCCCTCCTTGACAACATGCTATTGGCAGGAAGGGTGGGATTTTAACCAATCACAAAGCTTTGTACCTCACGGGTTTTGTATACACTATAAAGAGGGTGCGTAGTATTTTTTTTTCTCTCTCTCTCTCTCCGATGTGAGAGAGAGAGAGAGAGAGAGAGAGAGAGAGAGAGAGAGAGAGAGAGAGAGAGAGAATGATGGCACAAGAATTTTCTAACAAATTTGTGGGAGATGATGACTAACCACGTTTGTATGATAAATAAATGACTTACCTAATAATAAGTGCTAATTTTCAGATATTAATAAGATAAATAATAATAATATACTGAAATTACAACATTTATGCATTTTCAAAGTAAATTATTTCAATTTTTAAACAAAGAAATATCACACCCTGTCTTTTGCCCAAAGCTTTGAAGGTATGGGGGAGGGTGGAACTATCAAATTACATCTTTTGAAGACAAAGAAAAAACAAATTTTTTGTTGTTGTCAGTCGCAGTAAAGAGAAATGGATTAACATTCCTCAAGAGATTAAAGAGGTAAACCTCTCTCTCTCTCTCTCTGGCTGGCTGGAAAAGGGTACTAATGTTTAAGATAGACATTAATAATATAATTTCAAAGATTAATACAGTAGTACTAGGATAATAATTTAAGCTATATTTGATGTAGGATGACACTAAAAGTAAAAATGAGACTAAAATTCCAAGTCTTTTTCTGGTGGATAAGTGGTCTCTCTCTCTCACAGGTTACGTCATTTTCAAGATACCCATAGGATACTCAAAGGATTAAAAGTAAGGTTTTCTTACAATTTTTTGATGATTTTTCCGGTTTATGATGATTTTTGGCTTACGACACGTCCTCAGAACGGAACCCCCATTGTAAACTGGAGACTGCCTGTATACCTATATACAAAATAGAACGGACACAATTACAACCTCCTGGCTGGACCACTGCATCACATCCCCAAAACTTCATGATTCTATTGTGACCTGCAACATTCGCTATGATCACATTTCCTTACAGACGTCATTCAGTACCCCACCCCTCCCTACCATGAACCCCCTAACTGATCGCCCACCTGCTGTTAACTGGGATTTCAAAAACCAACAGAAAACCAGATCCTTTAGGGAAACCACGGAAACCAGGCTGTGGTCAATAGTTCAACCGGCAGATGCCTTACTGTTCACTAACCCAAAATGTAGAAATGACCATCACAGAAGAGATCTAAAAGAATTCTATTTGAATATAATTTCTGCTATGCTTGCCCCCGGCAGGGATACCCTTAGATCTTGTCAAGGCAACTCTTGTAATATACCTGGATGGAATGACTTGGTTAAAGATCTATATACACACTCACAAGAAATGTTTTACTGTTGAGGCAAAATGGTTGCCTGAGGGAAGGACACTTTGCACTGCTAATGAGGCAGGCAAAAGCACAGTTCAAACTTGCCCTTAAGCACTGCAGACTGCATGAAAAGCAACTAAGAGCTGATGCAATGTCTAGAAAATTAGAATCTGTTGATTACCCTCATCTTTGGAAAGACATTCAATCCCTAAATCCCAAAACTAAAAAGCTATCACAGAGGTAGGAGATGCCATTGGTGATGAGGCTATTGCAAGAATGTGGGGTAATCACTTCAGCATTAACCTGAACTGCATAAACGATCAAGACTCCTGAAGGGATGTAGATAACCTCCTTACTGATAACATTGTTTCATTTCGCCGGTTGTATAACACCGGGTAACATCAGCAATGCCATAAACAACCTACCTAGTAATAAATCGCCCGGCTGCGATGGCCTACCTGCTGAAGCTTTCAAATTCTGCCATCCGATAATTTACATGTTGCTAGCTGCTCTATTCAATGCGTGCATAATTCACCAGTTTCTCCCAGACTCCCTACTCTTAGTTCACTTAATACCACTAATAAAAAACAAGCTAAAGGATGCAGCTGACCCTGACAATTATCGCCCAATTGCAATTACTACAACTGCGTTAAAGATACTAGAGTCCATTCTTCAAGTGAGATTTCTCCCCTTTCCACACACTACTGACAGCCAGTTTGGCTTTAAAGTAAACCACTCAACCGACACCTGCATCTACATCCTGAAAGAATTGCTGAACTATTATCTATCATCAGCCTCTCCTGTTTTCATATGTTTTGTAGATGTGAGAAAAGCATTTGACAGAGTAAACTACCTGAAGCTGCACAAACGAGGCACACCTCTATATCTAATTGGCATTTTATGTTTTTGATTCTCCACACAGCAATTCTGTGTCAAACGGGGTAGCGTATTGTTGTACACCTTTGGCTCCATAAACGGGCTCTGGCAAGGGGACGTTCTCTCTCCATACCTGTTTAACACATACACAGAAACCCTGAATGTCAAACTGAACTCACTCTCAATTGGATGCACTATCAACAAAACAATAAACAACCTCTGTCACACTGACGATATGGTTCTGATTTTCCTATCAGTGCAAGGTCTCCAGAGACTCATCGACACCTGCCACCAATACAGTATGCAGATGAATTTGATATTCTATACAACAAAACCAAGACTAAGTATAAGTCACTGCTCCGGAGATCGCTTAAGCATACAGTAAACCCCCCATACTCGTGGGGGATGCGTACCAGCCCCCCGCCCGCGAATAGCTAAAACCCGTGAATACTTAGAACCCTTCTAAAAACACTTAGAACTGCCTATTTTGATAGTTCAAACACACACAAAACAAACTAAAAATGCTTATACAGGTATTATCCTACTTACGATGGGGTTAGGTTCCAAAAAAAAAAACCATCGTTTGTGGGAAAAAACGTAAGAAATACCAAAACGTATCTCGAAAATAGCCTAGCCTACACTAGGGTATTTGGTGACATGTACTGTATACATATATGGTAGCCTAGCCTACACTATAAAATATACTTTTTACATACACGGTATAGTAATTATTAACATCAGCTAATTCTGGAGGTTCATGCAAAGTGACTTATGATAATTCAGTACAAAGAGAAACTGAATAACAAACAAGAATTAGCTTAGCCTACACTATGGTATACTGTTTACATACACGGTAGCGTAGCCTACATTATGCTCTCTGCTATGTTCACATATCGTATTATACAAACGTCAACATAACGAATATGCATCTTTTCCATGGATCTTTTAAAATGTTATGCCTTAATTCACTTTATCCAATAATATTGTATATATTCTTATATTGCTTTTGTATCATAAACTGCTAACATAGCGATCAATGTTTTGGTTTGGAAATGTTTACGTGGTGTTTATTTCGCCACATTTAACTCATTTCTGAGCACTTTTCTTGCTTCTAGTTAGCGTAAATGTATCTCTAGATACTTTATTTATATGAGGCAAGGTTATTTTTCGTTATACGAAGTGTTTTTAAGTAGAAATATAGCTAAAATTCGTCTCATTGTGAAATTAATTCATCTATTATTTGCATTAGTAGATGACGATGGCCATTTGGGGCGTTTGTTTTGTGTAAAAAAAAATCAAAATTCCGTTCGCTATTTTCACTTGATTTCATCATAACACAAGCTTTACGTATTTATCGTTTATCAGCGTAAAAATAACAGCAATGTGTTCTTTCATGCATAGTAGTTTTGATTAAAATACTTTCTCTCCCATTTTAATTACGATCGAGTTTAATCCATGTTGCTGATGCACGATAATTTACAGTATAGTCATTAGCAGCCTGAACATTGTTTTCTCAGTTTCAGCTACAACTTGCAGCTTAAATTTAGCAGTATATTTCCTTGCCGATCTTTTATCCATACCAAATACGGGTATAATGTAAAAATATATTAGTCCTGTTCTACTTAACGTCAATTGTGCTACAACGTACGGTAATTGTTTATTACCGTACAATGGTTGAAGTACCAGGTAAAAGGCTTTTGTTATCCGATTCGGTTATAAGCAAAACAACAGTTTCTTGGTCGGTTGTTTATGGCTGTACGCACTGACACAAGAGTATAACTTTACTAACAATACTTTTATCATTCTCTTCTACTTTTTTTAACTAGAAGATGGGGATACTCAAAAATGTCTATTGTAATTTGGTCTCTCTCACTGCCTGATTACACTGCTGCCTGCGCTCGTGCGAAATTTAAAAATATTTTACAAATAATATTGTGGTACTGGTATTATTTGCTTACCCCATTGCAAAATCGAATTATCGTAACTCAAGCATTACCCAAGTATTGTAAAAGCTTTATCACAAAAAGTGCATTTAGTCATGAAAATGAGCTGAAAATACAGTATTAGGTGAATATTTCTCAGTGAAAAAATACTGTGAATTGGTAAATTTTCCACAAATAATTGGTAGATACATTCCAAAGAGAAATCCGTGAATATGTGAGTCTGCGAATCGTGAGAACGCGAATCTGGGGGGTTTACTGTATTGCAGAACCACAAATTTTCCTCGGAAATTGTCATCTGGAATTCATGCATGAATTTCCGTATTTGGGCCACATTATCACAGACGACCTAAAAGATGCAGCAAACATAGAAGAGGCATCGTAAACTATGTGCAACTGGCAAACATGATTGCAAGAAGGTTTGCCTTCTGTCACTGAGACACAAACTGATACTCTTCTGCTCATACTGCTACAGCATATAAGGATGTTCCCTTTGGACGAACTATACCTGTGAGACCATGAGACGTATCACTGTTGTCCACAATGACATTCTGAGGTGCCTCACAAACACTTCTCGCTATCACTCCACCATGCAGATGTTCATAGAAAACCACCTGGATAATTTGAAAATCATTGTGAGGCGAACAATGTCTAGTCTGATCAACCGACTGAGAAACAGCAGCAATTCGCTCATACAAAGCATCCTAAGCAGCGAGGCAAGAAGAAGACCTTAATTGTGGGAAAGATGGGATAATGAGGAGTCTGTTCCTTAAATGACTTATTCTCTATTTTTGCAATTATGAAGCGTCATCTCTAGACTCTGTCATTATTATTATTATTATTATTATTATTATTATTCTACATTTCTTGTTATTATTGGTATTTTTCCTTTTTATTATTACTGTGATTAATATCACTGTAGAGTTTTGCAATTTTCAATTTTCGTTTTAGCCTTCTGAACTGACTTCTGTAACCACCTAAGGTTACTGAAATTAATTGTCTGCAATATGAATTTTTAATTGTTATCATTTTAAATATTTTTTTACTATTATTCTCCATATATAATTACTGTCATTACCGTTATTATGAATTCTATTTTTTATACTTCTACAGCAACTGTCTGGATACTGCCAATTTTATTTTTATCACGTTATCTTATGTATCTAGATTGTGTGTTTTGTATTTGTATGTTCCCTGAGCTGAAATAAAGGATATTGACTGATAATGACTGCTTGATTGACTGGCTTCTGCAAGGAAGGCTTGGTGAGGACATCTTAATGGTACGTGCCAGAAAACGAACGTTTGACCAAGGCCTAGACTGGGCCTCTGTCTGCTGCTACAATAGGGCTGAAGCTGGAGGGGAGAGACCAACTTGGCGCCAAAGGTGGCCAATTCCTTAAGGCGTTTAGTTAACTCGGGCAAGAGGTCCTGTGTGGACTTCTTTTTGAAGGTCTACTTTGGACCCTCTTTTTGAAGGTCCAAAGCTATCTCGTTGACGGTGGACTGGGGAAAAAGATGAAGGGGGCCATGAGGAGAGAAAAGAAGAGCCGACTTCTGTGAAGAAGTAACCCCCATGGTGGTGAATGAACACCAAAGCTCCCTCTTCTCAAGAATCCCCATAGCGAAGAGAGTGGCCAACTCCTGGGAGCAGTCTCTGATGCTCTTGTCCGTGCATGAGAGGACACTAAGCCAGTCTGCAGCACAATCTTCTGGTAAAGAAGAGCAGTCCTGAATTTTCCTCGCAAGAGCTCCCACTGACCAGTCTAGAAAACTCAGAAACTCAAAAACTTTAAATATGTTTTTGAGAAGGTAATCCAACTCCGCCAACGAGAACATCACCTTCGCCGAAGCAAAAACTGACCGCTGTGAAGGGTCAATGTGTCCGGAGAAGTCCCCTTGGGAAGAGGCAGAGGCTCCCAAAGGTGGAGCTTCTCCTGTGGCATAGGACAAAAACCTCCTGTGAGACAATTGGGAGGGAGGAAAACTACAGGATGCCTTTTCTTGCTCTCTCTTCTCTCAGAGCCAACCCTCAATCTCGTTCAAAGCCTTCCTTGAAGAGGATGAAAGCACTATCTTAGGGAGCCTGGAAGAGTCAACAGGTTTGTTGCTCATCAAGAAGGCGGAAGCAGGTGAAGCCAGGGGCACTGGAGAGAAAAAAATCAGGGAAGCTTAGCATTAAATATAGCAGTAAGGCTGCATAAGCTGAGGAAGCAGTACCCTGATCTAAGTCGTCGTCTTCTGACAATACGGAGGACAAAGACAATTCAGTAGAAGCCTTGGCTGCGGAAGGAGCCTTCTTGAGCGGTCCCAAAATAACATCAAGTTGATGCTGGATGGGTCTTAATGCCGGATCAAAAACTGCAAGTGCCAGAGTACCTGAGGCCGGCAGCTGATGAAGAGGCACTGAGTGCACGGACTGGCGCTGGGCACTTGGAAGTCGCATCGAGTCCACGCAAGGCTCTGATGGGTACTCAGGCGCTGATGGGCGCTGCTGAGCACTCGGGAGTGGAAGAAGTCTAAGACTAGTCTCAGAGGATGAAGGAACTTCTCTTCCAACAGTTAGTTCAGACAGCCATCACTGTAGATCCGACTTAAATCCAGGGCTTTGGGAAAAAACGATGGTGTCCGGCTACGTTTCCCTGTCCCAATTGATTTGTGTTCAAAACATTCGAGCATTTTTTCCTTTGAAGGGAATCTAAGAAGTCAGTCGTCCAGGAAAAACTGATGTTCATGGCCAGAAAATGAAGACAAATGTAAGAGAAGCGAGGACTCGAGAGAAGACTTGTGCCATGGAGGCCGAAGCCTAGATCCCCGAACTGGAAGATCTGTCTTGTAAGACAGACCCGAGACACCCTCCAAAGTCTGGACATGGACATGAAAGGAAGTATCCTGCATATCCAAGGTCTCCATCCAATTGTCCTGGAGAATGGACAACAGGACTGTCTGGTTCATCTCCGTCTTGAACTTAGTTCTCCATTCACAGAGAAAACGGGAGCTATGGACCATGCAGGCTTGCTGATGACCCTGTGGACTAGTAAGCAACCGAGTGAACTTGCAGATCATCATGCAAACTCACAGACAACTTTATGGACTAGTTGCGGACTCTGCTGACTCTTGACAGCCATGCAGACACATGGACATCTGTGAGGGGTTGACTTCTTATTTGGACTTGATAATGCCTTGTGTGGACTCAACGACACCTCATACAGACCGAAAACCTGTGGAACTGCGTGGTAGGCTAAGTTTGGGTTTGTATGATGAAATTTGTTTTTTTTTTAATGCTTTTTGTATATTTTGTTCATGAATGTGACAACCGAGCATTAAATCTTTGTTTTTTTCTTTTTTTACTTGCAGTTTGCTGAGTGTGTCGGAATGGTGTGACTTGCTCCCCTTCAACCCAAGGTGTAATCGGCTGCCTACCTTGTGGTGGCAGCATATGGAAAAAAAAAAAATTATAAGAGAGGGCACTTACTGTGGTAGGGTTGTTGAAATTAGTGAAAGGGATAAGACAGAGAAGTGATAAGGAATGTAGTGTGTGAAGCTGCCAGACTGCAGGAAAGAAACATAAACACTTGGTCAGGCTGCTCTTCTTCCTGTTCCTCCATGCATGACTCTAAACCCTAAAAGGTGCTGATCTTGACACATTTAGTGGAAAGAAAGTTCGACGAAATCCACAACTGATTGATGTTGAGCAAGTTAACTCCCAACCTGAAGAAGTCTAAGAGACCATAGTTGGTGGCGGAACACTACAGATTTAGGTTAAGAATTAGGTTTAGTGTTCTTTTAGGTGGTTGGGGTATATTAAGACTGAAATAGTTTAAATTACAGTTCTTTAGGTTAAAGTTCTTTTGACAGAAGGGTGGGGAAACTATAGGATAAAGACTGAGTAGAATAAGGTTTGATGAACTATAGTGATAAGGTAGATAAGTTTCTGTTCTGTAGATTAAGATTTATTAATCATATTAAGGTGTTTTGGTCATTGTAGTATTTAAGGAAATAAATTAGGTTAAGGAAAATCAGGAGTTTTTTTTAGTAACCTCTGAATTTGTTCCCATCATTCTATCCAATTGTGTAGCTTGAAGAAGCCCCTACAACTGTACATGGTGGAAACTAATATCTGGCACACTTATAAAAGGCTTGAAAAATCCATAAGAGACACAAAAGCCTGGGCACAGGATAACACTAGCTTTGTCCAAAAACAGGAGTGACGAATTCTTCTGCAGTCAGACACAATCCTTTAAACAGAAAAAATAGTCTGTGAGCGGGCACTAGGCGTCAGTGGCGGGAGCCTAGTACTGGCTAGATAGTGCTGACGCTCTAGAACAGGTGTCGAGCATTCAGAAATCTGCACCAGGCGCCAGGAAGTTGGCACCAGGAGCTCAGAAGTTGATTCCAGGTGTTTGGGAATGGGTGCCGCTAGGGAGCACTGGTCTAAGAGGACTCAAGGTACTTTCTCCTCTAGCTTGGAGCCCAAGTAAGGTCTTCCAACAAAAGAATGCTCAAGAGAGAAGGTATTGCCATTTGAAAGGAAGTTGGACAAAGGAAGAGACAGTGGGAACCACAGCAAAACTGCAGGAAGGCTGTGAGATGAAGCTAGCCTACTTATTGCTTGACAGGAAGCGGAGAACGGCAACCGTCGACTGCGTGTATCTTCAGCAGTCATGAAGAACCAAAATCATTACGGCGCTTTCTGTCTGAGCTGGAAACCTTGGAACTGGATGATCGAATTGCAACTCTCATATGAAGTCTATCTAACTTGACAAACGTCTTGGTGGACGACAAAAGTCCCCAGTAGACTCATCTATTAATGTTCCGAGTAAGAAGAAACAAGTAAATAATACGCCAAAGTTTCTTCGGCTCAATCGAGTTTTCTGTACAGCCACTACAGCATATAACCAAGGCCACCAAAAACAGATGTATCTTTCGGTGGTCTCAGTATAATGCTGTATGAGCCACGACCCATGAAACTTTAACCATGGCCCGGTGGTGGCCTACCCTATATCGTTGCCAGAAGCACAATTATGGCTAACTTTAAGCTTAAATAAAATAAAAACTACTGTGGCTAGAGGACTGCAATTTGGTATGTCTGATAACCGGAGGGTGGATGATCAACATACCAATTTGCAGCTCTAGCCTCAGTAGTTTTTAAGATCTGTGGGTGGACAGAAAAAGTGCGGACAAAAAAAGTGCAGGCAGACAGACAAAGCCAGCACAATAGTTTTACAGAAAACTAAAATGGGGATAGAAATTAGCGGACCGTCTGAAAGTAGCTATGATTCTCTAGGCAGATGGAAAGCCATAAAATTCCAAGAGTTGAGACTGAGGAAGAGATGATGTAGGTCTGTAGGCAAAAATAACAGGGCTGGTTGCAAATGTGTGGCTCTCACAGTAGTAAAGGAGCACCAAGCTCTCTCTTCTTGAGATTCCAAAGAAAACAGTGGAAGTCTCTAAAATCCATCTCAACTGTCCTGGTCCATACAGGACAGGACTAAGAGACAATCCAAAGCTATGTTTCTCAATAAAAACTTGGGAGTCCTCTACCTTCTTAGCCAGTGCTCCTGCTGCCAGTCAAGAAAAAACCTTTTACTTCAAAAATCCTGACTAGATCTTTGACACAGAGGTCTAGTTCTGTCAAAGCACCAGAGGGAGGAAAGTCAAAAGACACTTGTCTTGCTTCCTTTTCAACAAAAGTCAAACTTCCAACTCCCTCAGAGACTTTTTGGAGGATTAAGAAAATGCCAGAGGTGGGAGATTTCTTCAACAAGCTCATAAATTCTGGACAAACAAAAGTCCCTGTCTGCAAAGGTGGAACAGACTAAAGAGAGTCAAAACGCTTGTGAGCAATTTGTATGGCGCTCAGAGGTGGGAACACAGAAGAGTTGGCACCTGGTGATCAGGGACTGGCGCCAGCCACTTGAAAAGCCAGAGCCAGGAATTCAATCGGAGACTGGCGCTCAAGAAGGAACAACAGCATGTTCTCAGCAAAGACGGGCGCTGAGTACTAAAGAGGAACTGGTGCGACACTAGAAGGCTGGCACCAGGTGCATGAGAGCAGGCAATGAGAGCTCTGTAGGTTGGCGCCGGGTACTAAAGAGAGTGCCCAGCGCCCAGGAACTGGTGTTGGGCTTTCGGGAATAGGCGCCGAGAGAACAGGAACTGGCGCCAGACACTAGTAGGATGGGCATTCAGGAAGACATCAACTTGACGAGTGAAGATGACACTACACACCTATCAAGGCGCCTTTCCAGTGGCTGTCTAACACTACACATCCTTCAAGACGCCTTTCCTGTGGCTGTCTGCCAATACCTGGGATTGTACTACAGGTTCGACTGAGGGGGCAACAACCCGTGGGCAAACCCCACCGACCTCCCTTGGACTTCCAGTATGCCTCCTCCCAGGTTTAGGGGAGTCTGACAGGGACTTTCATCTAGGAGAGTCGGCGGAATGAGCAGTCAGCTCAACCACTACAATACATCAAGACGCCTTTTCAGTGGCTGTCAGTCGATACCTGGGAATGTGCAACAGGTTCGTGAGGGGGAGCAACTATCTGGGGGACTTCCCACCAGCCTCCATTGGACTTTCAGTATTATTCCTCCCAGGTTTAGTAGAGTATGACAGTGGTTTAGATCTAGGAGAACCGGCAGGTTGGATAATCACCCCCTCCACTGCACAACACTTCACTGTTACAAGGTTAATTTTCTGTTAACCCAGACAAGACTGGCAATGGCATGGGAAGGAAATGAGGGAACCAGGCACGGGAGCAAGTGGATAAAAAATAATAGGAGGGCTAGTAGCAGGAGAGAACAAATGGATGCGAGAGCTAGCACCGGGCGCTGGGTGCTCTAGGTTGGCGCCAGGCTGTAGTTGGCACCAGGAGAACTAGTAGCTTGGGAGCTGGCAGGCACTTCTGGGAGCTCGTAGTATGAGCTGGCACCAGGTGAGCTGGAAGCCAGGTTGGTGCTAAAAAATGAGGAATGCTTCACGATTTGCATGTCATCCTTGCGCAGGGGCCATGCTAATCTTCAATGTATCATTCCGATTTCAGTATATGCACTGCCAAAGCAAGTACCAGAGCACAGTTCTCGGCTGCCGAGAATGTCTTCTCTTCCTAAAGCTCATCGCAACCAAACCTTAAGCATAATTTCTCTCCTACTACATCTCTGCCCTTACACTATGTCAGTTTTGCAAAGGAAAGTGTGATAAGCAGATGTTTGATCTTTGTTGCAAATTTGCTACAACATTAAAAAAATTGATGAACTTGAATCAACTTAAAAATAACAAAACAAGAAAAAACTGATCCTGACAGTTTTCAGCTTGAAGGCTACTCAGAAAAAGTGGTAATACTTCACCTAAATCCAGTTATACAACTGGAAAAACATGAACAAAGCTGCTGCAAGTACTCAACGTTTACATCAAGCATGGCAGAAACAGAATGAGGTTGACTGCTAAGTTGTTCCTAGCGTTCCCATTAGTGGGCGGGACTGGTCACCTACCACAATCGAAGTGTTACCGTGAATTCTGAATCTAAGCTGCCGCACCAGTTATAAAGTATAGCTATGTAATTACTTGGTAAGTTACTTATATAAAACTAAATCTTTTACAATGCAATTCTTTGCAAATCAAGGGGCATGAAAAAACAGTAATGCTGTATTTCTGAATGAAAATGTTCCATGGAGTTATCTAATTTCTTCTTCTAAGCATATAGATTAAATACTTAACACTGACCTGCATCTGGGTATGTAGGTGAATAATCATAATAATCTTCATACTCCAATATTTTATCTCCTTCTATATTTAAAAAACAGTGACCTTTATCCTTCATATGCTTTTGAACTGCATCCAAAGTAGGACAGCGATTTCCAACCCAATTACAAGCTATGCATTCATACCCACAACCAATCTGTCATAGGAAAGCTTTTCATTAATGTCAATACAGGGTAAAAAGGTATGCACACATTCTAAGATATCAGAAAGTAACACAGTTACTAGTTAAATTAAAAAATCAAATTTCTGCACTTCAAAATTATAGTTTAAACATCTTCAAAACAACACTGAGGTAACATTTTATCTTTACCAAGAGCAAGTACTAATTTGAGACTATACAATTAAAAAACACAATAATTAATTTGGTAGCATGAATCACCTGAATCTGTGCAACAGTAACACCAAAAATGGGTAAATTCTCTATAAATACCTTTTCTCCAAGATAAGTTAACAACCCCACTACATCAGTGCAATACTCCAGGTCGGGTATAAAGAAGGAATGCTGAATGCTCATGTGCTCCAGCTTTTTCTTCAAGGAAGCAGAATGGTGAGAACAAAAGAGGCAATCCTTCAATTCTATTGCATCACCTTCCCATTCAACCTGTTAGGAATATAAAAAAGGTGCACCATTCACTCTATCCACTCATGATCAATGGCATTATCAACCCCATTACTGTCCCTAACTTGGATGTTAAATTCATACACATTTTAATTTCCGAAAGGTGTCAAAAATTAAACATGTACAGACGGGAGCAATGATACAATTAAAAACTCTTACATCCAGCAGCTAAAAATAAGACAGTTTCAAAGCAGTGGCATAAGCTGCAAAGCTCATTATCTTATCTATTCTCCTACAAATTACCACAACACACAAACTGTAAATCTTATGTCTATTCCAACAATAGCATAGTTCAAAAGTAGTATATTTTCTATTCTTTGTTTACAGTTTAACTTATGTTTCTACCCATATCTGTTGGAAATAGAGTAGCTTTTAATTAATGTAGTAGTTTCAACTCCATGATATATAATGTATATTATTATAATATGTGAATATTCTGTAAAAAGTAATGTGTGTTCTGTATTTTTTGGCATGTTGTCTGTACTTTGATATGATTTTTCTTTCAGATATCTCATGTGTTGTGAAGTGTAATGAGGTGATTTTATAATTTGTGTAATGTTGTGCAATGCTTATATATTTTATGTATTCTTTTGTGTCTGTAATATATTGTGTTTTGTGGGAGATGTTGGAGTTTCAGATTCTGTAAAGAGAGCTATTTTTGTGACCAGATCAGAGCACTCACGTTATCTTTGAAAAGGGATGACAGGTTGATAGCAGAGGCTCGTTTGGAGACCTGTGTTTGCTTAAACAAGTGTCCAGGCTGGAAGCTGGCTGCTAATCATTCAGATAAGGGGCAAAACATATATTACTTTCTGAGCCGAAGAGCAAATCCAAGAATAAACTGTTTATTCTATAGAAGATTTTCAGTATTCTGCTTATTCTAGTGTAGAGAGAGGAACTCAGTTTATTCTAAGATTCTTCCAGTGTAACCTTTCTTTAAATGACTAACTGGCAGCCAGGTTGGAGTCATAGAAGGCATTTGTGAACCACAGTAGTTAGTTCAGAGAGGAAACTGGCAGGAACAGGGTCTCTCTCTCTCTCAACCCATCTTTATATAGAAGGGTGTAAAGTTATGGTCACTCTCCCACAAAACATAAGTTTTGTGAATGGTTAAAAATATTTTCATTATACAGGCAATGTATAAGGAGTTGTGTGATGGTGTGCAGAGAGGAGTAAGGTAATGTGTTATTTACTCATTTTTTACCATGGTAAAAACTGAAGTGTTGTTTTGGTAAAAAGTTAATTATTATTTTGGTAAGAGGTGAATATGATCTTTTAAAAAGTGGATGTAATCTTTTTGCGAGATAGATATAATCTTTAAACATATTTTGTCTTAGTGAAATTGCTGTTGGTATATTTTCTGCTGCATATTAATTTTTAATATGTCCTTGTTTTCATATTATTCTTATGTGCTCATGTGTTTATAATTCCAGTGTTACCCAAAATTTTGTGTTGGTGATTTAATATTGATTTAATTAGCACTTTGCTGGTGTTGATTTCATTTCATAAGATTTCAGTGAATACTTGTGTTGACTTCATTTCTTAAGATTTCTGTTTCAAATTTGGAGTAAGTTTTAGTAGTTTTGAATTTTGCTTAGTTAACTCGATTTCTTGGTAAATTGGAGTTTTGTGAGTTAATCTTGTTTAAGAATTAATTAAATCTTACATTGTTGTCAAGCAATAGTAAATCTTTTTGAGATTGTGAACACTAATTATAACTTTTGAACTTAAAGCACGGTGTTTCATTTTGACCACCAGTGATTAGAGATATTTGTGTGTATGTACAAGGTAAGTGATATATCTGTTATGTTTTCCTTTGATTTAATCAAAGTGAAGTAGAACCAGGGAAACAATTACAGTGTTTGATGGAGTGATGCCCTTTTCCCCTAGTTTATTTATTTATTAACCCTTAAACGCCTGTTGGACGTTTTAAACGTCGTCCAAAATTGTCTGTCGAATGCTGAGTGGACGTTGCAAACGTCGACTGAAAATGCTTTTTTTAAATATTCGCGGAAAAATAATTGTAGGCCTTGTTTGTGGAAGATTTCAAATCCGCGCCTCGGCGGATGCTGGGAGTTCACGGATCCAACTGTTTTGTTTCTGAGCGTCACCCAGACGCGCATGCGCGAATTTCCCCCATCTCGCATCAGAGAGCATCAGAGCAGCACCTTGCGGGAGCGATATTTTGATGCAGACGTGTTTTGTTGAACTTTTGCGAGTGTTACCGTATTCGTGCTGCAACAGAACGTTTGCAGAGATGTCACAAAGGCGCCAGGACCGTGAAAGGCGCATACTGCCTGTCGGAAGTGAGCGTGTGAGGCGAGTTTTAGACTGGGATGCTGGAGAAGGACCCAGCATCCAAAGTGAATTTTAACATTCGGTCAATTTGACTCGACTGAAATGATCGAAAAACGCATCCGTAAACCATAATTATTACATTCGAGTAACAATCAATCATTTACCTTCATTTTGCAACAAACGGAAAGTCTCTAGCACAATATTTAGAATTTTGGTGAATTTTTGAAAAAAATTTCCTCTGCTCGCACGCCGCGAACTCCGCTGAAAATCCTGTCATTTCTTGCGTCAGCTTGCCGTAATTTTTTCGCCGTTTCATATTATTCGTTACATAAAGTGTTATACATCAAAATGTGCACAATTTCATGTAGAATACAACAAAAAATATATCATTCCTTTAGCTCTTCACAGTGTTTTAATATTTACATCGAAATCACGATAACTGACAAAATTTTAACATTCGGTCAACTTTGACTCGACTGAAATGATCGAAAAACGCATCCGTAAGCCATAATTATTACATTCGAGTAACAATCAATCATTTACCTTCATTTTGCAACAAACGGAAAGTCTCTAGCACAATATTTAGAATTTTGGTGAATTTTTGAAAAAAAATTTTCCTCCACTCTGCGCGCGAACTCCGCTGAAAATCATAGCATTTCTTGCGTCAGTTGCCGTAATTTTTTCATCATTTCATATTATTCGTTACATAAAGTGTTATACATCAAAATGTGTGCAATTTCATGTAGAATACAACAAAAAATATATCATTCCTTTAGCTCTTCACAGTTTTTTAATATTGACATTGAAATCACGATAACTGACAAAATTTTAACATTCGGTCAACTTTGATTCGAATTAAAATGATAAAAACGCATCCGTAAGCCATAATTATTACATTCAAGTAACAATCAATCATTTACCTTCATTTTGCAACAAACGGAAAGTCTTTAGCACATTATTTAGATTTTTGGTGAATTTTTTAAAAAAACATTTTTCCTTCACTGGCCAGCATTCGCTGAAAATCCTAGCATTTCTTGAGTCAGCTTGTCGTAATTTTTTCGCCGTTTTCACATTATTCGTTACATAAAGTGTTATACATCAAAATGTGCGCAATTTCATGTAGAATACAACAAAAAATATGTCATTCCTTTAGCTCTTCACAGTTTTTTAATATTTTCGCCGAAATCACGATAACTGACAAAATTTTAACATTCGGTCAACTTTGATTCGACCGAAATGATAAAAAAATGCATCCGTAAGCCATAATTATTACATTCGAGTAACAATCAATCATTTACCTTCATTTTGCAACAAACGGAAAGTCTCTAGCACATTATTTAGATTTTTGGTGAATTTTTGAAAAAAACATTTTCCTTCTCTCCGCGCGCGCATACTCCGCTGAAAATCCTAGCATTTCTTGCATCAGCTTGCCGTAATTTTTTCGCCGTTTCATATTATTCGTTACATAAAGTGTTATACATCAAAATGTACGAAATTTCATGTAGAATACAACAAAAAATATATCATTCCTTCAGCTCTTCACAGTTTTTTAATATTTTCGCCGAAATCACGATAACTGACAAAATTTTAACATTCGGTCAACTTTGACTCGACCGAAATGATCGAAAAATGCATCCGTAAGCCATAATTATTACATTCGAGTAACAATCAATCATTTACCTTCATTTTGCAACAAACGGAAAGTCTCTAGCACAATATGTAGATTTTTGGTGAATTTTTGAAAAAAAATTTTCCTTCGCGCCCGCTCCGCGCACGGACTCCGCTGAAAATCCTGTCATTTCTTGCGTCAGCTTGCCGTAATTTTTTCGCCGTTCATATTATTCGTTACATAAAGTGTTATACATCAAAATGTGCGCAATTTCATGTGGAATACAACAAAAATATATCATTCCTTTAGCTCTTCACAGTTTTTTTGTATTTACATCGAAATAACGATAAATAGAAAAAATCAACCTTCGTCAACTTTAACTCGATCGAAATGGTTCAAAAATGCAATTGTAAGCTAAAAAACTTACAGCCTAGTAATATTCAATCAATTTCCTTCATTTTGGCACAATTGGAAAGTCTCTAGCACAATATTTTGATTTTTGGTGAATTTTTTAAAAAACTTTTTTTTACGTCAGCGTTCTATTTAATTCATGCATCATTTTGTGATAACATTTTCTCTGTGTTGCTTTAATCATTTTACAATCTGTTGTATACCAAAATCATCACAATTTAGTGTACAATACAACTAAAAAAATTAACTCATTAGCTTCAACCGTTTTCCTTACAGCGATTTGTATACAATTATATAAGAGTTTTTTTTCGCTGTCATATATTCCAATATTTATATATGATAATGATATTTTTTTATTTCTGATGGTTGCATACTAAACTTCAGGCAATGAGAAAAAAGGAGCCAAAATGAACTCTTAATCTTGAAAACTAAGCGCTGTGATTTTTTGAAAAACATTTTTTCCGCTTCGAGCGCTACTTCCTCGGAGGCCGCATACGGGAGACGCGTTTTTGAAAATAGGGCTTCGGCATTAAAGGGTTAACAGTTGTTACCTTACCCATAACTTGATATACTTAGATTGATTTTTAAGTGTTAAGCAAGTTTTAAGGGATCACTGTCACCTTTAGTGTTCAGTTGTAATATTATTGTTATGAAGTTTCAGGTATCTGGCCGAAGTGAGGTAAATTTTTGGTTTCAATATTTGTGTAATGACCAGGAACTTGATCACTTTGTGACAATATGCATAAAGTGGAATGTACACGTATAAGCAAGTGCACATACACATACATGCGTCGATGGCCATAGTAAATGTAAAGCCACTTATACCACAGAGAATAAAAGTAAAACTTGTGGAGATGTAGACAATGGCACACACAGATCAATCATAGGACTGTCTCAGCCTTACATACAACTATAGTCTGTTTTTTTCTATCTGTCCACCCGCCTGTGGTGCTCGCGCATGGTAACACTGCATCCCGGGCTTTAAATAGTTACACTATGTGTAAGTTTTAGGTAAATAAAAGGATATCTACTGTACATTTGCGACTGAAAAGTGTTTTGATGATTTACTGTATGCGAATTACACCGTTAATATTCGAAATAGGATATTGTTATTATTGTTGAATGTAAGCTGCCTTTTCTGGGTGGCGAATGGAACAGCTAGACGCAGTGGTGAAAACTGCTTCTCTCGCAGTTCACTACGGCAAGATATCAATTTTATTGGATCACACCTACTCTGCTACTAAGCTACGTGTTACTTCATACCGTATCTGGCTAAAACGCACTTTATAAAAATTAAAAGTATATACTGATATACTTACGTGCACTGAAGTAACACTTAGCTTAGTAGTAGAGTAGGTGTGGTCCAATAAAACTGACATCTTGCTGTTGTGAACTGCGAGAGAAGCAATTTTCGCCACTGCGTCTGGCTGTTCCATTCCCCACCCCGAAAAGGCAGCTTACATTCAACAATAATAACAATATCCTGTTTAGAATATTAACGGTGTAATTCGCATACAGTAAATTATTAAAACACTTTTCAGTTGCAAATGTACACCCAGATAACCTTTTATTTACCTAAAACTTACACATAGCGTAACTATTTAAAGCCCGGGACGCAGTGTCACCATGCGCGAGCACCACAGGCGGGTGGACAGATGGAAAAAAAGACTATAGAAAACTGCTCTCAATGAACTACATTGAAAATATATTTACAAAAGGGATAACAAATTATATTACTGTGATGAGTAAATATAAGCTGCTGCAGCATTTCTATGAAAATGAAGGCTATGGTAGAAGGTGGAATAAGATACTTAACGAAATAAGAAAAAAATAATAAATGATCTCTCTCTCTCTCTCTCTCTCTCTCTCTCTCTCAATGAAGATCTCGATTACTTTTAATTAAAACAAATGACTAAATTTCAATTAACAAGCATAGGCAAATAATTCTTTACACCAGTACTTTATACATAGGTCTATATTTATTCTGCAATGTTAGGTTACCATATAAAAATTTTTCGACCATATGAAAATTTTTCGAAGACACTAGAAGCACCATAACAGGAGCAACAAAAACGAGAATAACCACAGCAAGAACCACTATAAAACGGCTGAATATAAGATAAGCCTATAATCCAAACGTCATAAAGACATAGGACATCATAGGTCTATCTCATTTGTTTGTGGTCCTGTTATTTCGAAAGGAGATAATGTCCTTAAAAGAATTCTCAGCAAATTATATCCAATATGACTCGTATAGCCTACCATACTGTAAGTTAAACATAGGCATATTCTGCTTTTGTAGAGTGCAGTCACTGCTTGTCATCCCTCCAAATGCGTAAACGATTGCAATGAAATCGATTTTATGACTTAAAATGTAGTAAGATTTCCTGAAATCAATATGAAATACCAGTCTGCATAGCTCTGAGAAAATCTTTGAATTAAATTTGGAATCTGAACACACTTGAAAATATCAGACGGTAATTATCATTGTCCAGTGATTAAAGTGCACTGATTACAATGTAGACATTCAGTATCACCTCTGTATTCAGGTGAACTTCATTTACGAAACACAACATGGCAGCATTGAGCAACACCCCTAACTTCATTAATATTTTCCTGTTTTTTTACCATTTTTAGGGAGATGCGTATTCTGATTTTACTTCAGAGGATAATATAACATTTCGTTTTGATAATCAGCAGAATGTATTTTAGTTCAGTAAAACAACCATTGCAAAATAAATGAAGATGAAAAGAACCACAGATTAACCAACTTTTCTAAACCATTGCCAACCAATCAGCTTCAAGGAATGGTCATGACGTAATCAGTGGGCGGGGCTTAGCTGCAAAGCACAGTGGACTTTGCTAAAATCAAGTTACCCCTGTATACATGCGCACAGCCGTTTTCTCTCATAGCACTGAAGTTGTTCCGTTTTCCTTTTACATTGCTAAAAACAATTAAAATGATCACTAATTCACTTTTTTTTTATAGAGCAACACTGTTTATTTACTAATTACTGTATTTTTTTATACTGTGTTCATGATTAAATATAGATTTTTTTATAGCATAGTCGCTTGTTTTGTCCTCAAGGAGTTACTAAACTAATGTCAAAGAATTCTCTTTTAGCTGGCCATCGCAGCCGGGTATTGTGTAGTAGTGATAAACACTGTAGCACTTGATGGAGTATGTATTGGACTCAAAGATAAGGGGGCACTTCCCCAAATCTTTACAGTGAGCCTGTATACCCAGGTTCTTCCATTGTCAAAACCTGGTTAGAAGAAGGAGTGATTAATGCGCACTGTCACGATGCAAGAATCTTTCCAGGTTCTTTCAAACTCTAAACAACAAAGTTTCAACACCAGCAACTGAAATATGGGAAATGAACATAAAAAGAAACTCTCACAACACTACAACCATTTATTCACAACATTATTTACAAAAAAAATGAAATGTTGTTTCCCCTTTGCTCTCACTCAACGTAACACTAAACAAATTTTACTGAACTAAAATACGTTCTGCTGATTATCAAAAAGAAACGTTATATTATCCTCTGAAGTAAAATTAGAATACGCATCTCCTTAAAAATGGTAAAAAAAAAACTGGAAAATATGAATAAAGTTAGGAGTGTTGCTCGATGCTGCAATGTTGTGTTTCGTAAATGAAGTTCACCTGAATACAGAAGTGACGTGGAATGTCTACATTCTAATCAGTGCACTTTAATCATTGGACAATGATAATTACCATCTGATATTGTCAAGCGTGTTCACCATTCTAAATTTAAATAAAAGATTTTCTCAGAGCTATGCAGACCGGTTAACGGCGATCTGGTTTTACAGAGCTTATCTAGCGACGAAAATCAGCAATTTTCGGCGCCAAAAATCACCAATTTCAACTTATCGGTGCCAATAATTGGTATTGGCGCTAATGCATACCTAACAGAGGCACCGATAACTGAAAATCGGCACTTTTCCGCGCCGATGAGCCCGGTAAATCGCCAAAAAAGCACCGAAAATCGTCGATTTTTGGTTATCATCAAACCTTCAAAACGTAACCCCCGCCGATAACCAGGGACTGCCTGTACTTAAATAGTAATGGTGAGTAGGTGAGTTATCCTGTTGTGGCTGGGGTTTTAGCTGAAGAGATGGTGCTGGCACGATGACCTTGGGCTTGAAGACGTCACAGAAGGGCGGCTGGGAACTAAGCAGAGGCGTTGCTGGTACGATGGCCACAGACTCGTAGATGTCACAAAAAGGATGTCTTTAAGATGAGGCAGCAAATGCTATTTCTCCAAGAATCCGGAGATTGTGCAAAGGGAGGGCAGGAAAGGCAGAAGACTCGTCCTCGCTACAGATAGGAAGTGTTGACTACTTCACGTTGTCGCAGGCAGGAAGGGTTTAGTGACTACTCCACATGAGCAGGAAGGGCTGACTACTTTTCTTCGACACTGGTATGTAGGCTCGCTGCTTCACCTTGTCTCGAACATGGAGGGCTTAGGGACTTCTCCTCACAAGCAGGAAGGGCTGGCTGCTTCTCTTCTCATCACAAGCAGGAAGGGTTTGCTGCTTCTCTTTGTTTCAGGAAGGACAAGATTTTATGGAGAAGAGTAAGGAGCGTCTGAAGGGGATACTCCCGTCGGAACCTAGCTTTGTCTAACCTCTGAGTACCATCTCTGTCTCTGTTTGTCTATATTACTGTCTTGGGAAATCTCTTCTGGAAGCTTATATACCCCTGTATAGGTGGCGCTAACGACAACAATCGTTATTCCCATATAAGGAGTTTTTTGATTTTCTACACAATGATCGGGGTTCAAGAACCCCCTAATCATGTCAAGGTGGTCCCACATCGAGGGGAAGTTTATATCCTTAAGTTTTAAATAACCCTAGAATAGGTTAAGCAAGAACCCTCTAAGAAATCCTCTATTCTTAGCTTAATGTAGATTATACTGGAGGCATTAACCTAAGCCATATAAAACAGTAGCTTGGGTTAGTTAAACAATTTAGTTCATAGCAGTTTGTCGCAATGGCATGACAATTAGAATTAAAATTTCACATAGCCATTGCAAAAGGACTAATAGTGTATAAGTAATACAGCCATAAACAGGTGTGAAAACTAAACTAAACCTTAAAGGTTTTAAGTTAACAGATATTTAATGAAATTTATTACAGTGCTCCCCCATTTTGACGCAGCGATAGGTTCCAGAACCTACCGCAGAAATGAAAAAACCTGCTCTAAAAATGCCTATAACTGGCTTATAACAGCCAAATACCCTGCACCCCATGAACTAAAATGCTTATAGCTGCCTACTTTAACAGTTCATGGCTAAACTTCATAGTTCAAACAAAAATATATCTCAAACTATCTTCCCAGAACATCCTAATATCATTTCAAAGTCATGTTGAAAAATGAAGTATGCCAGCCAACAACTATTACTCGTAAGTATCCCCTATCATTCAGACAAGCATGTTTTCTTTGGCCTATCCCCTATCATTCAGACACGCATGTTTTCTTTGGCCTATGTAACTTTGCTCATCGTTCTGTGCATACTGTAATGCACAGGGCATGCATTTTACATATATTGATATTTTCCTGTGTTGTGAGATGATTTTGAAATGATATTTACTGTACAGGTATGTATATTAGGACAGTACTAGTACAGTACTGTATAGAGCATCTAAAATATGTGGGTGGTTTAGAACGACGGGACATGTACCTCCAAACAGAATGCTAGGTTGTTTTGTCATGTTACTTAGTTTTTCATGATTATGTACAAATACATTTACCTGAAAAAAAATTGTTTACTAAAGTAAGTTCTTGGTGTATGTCATTTTGTGGTTAGTCCTCACCATCTCCAATAAATTTATTAAAAAATTCTTGTGCCATCATTCTCTCTCTCTCTCTCTCTCTCTCTCTCTCTCTCTCTCTCTCTCTCTCTCTCTCAGTATACATATACTGTGAAAATACAGCATAATATTTATAACGCATTATTTCACTTACAGAATCTATTTATACTGTATTGATCTAATTGCCATAAAAATATTTAAAAATCCGAATTTCATACGTAGGCTCCAGTAGCAATCTTTCTGCGACGACGTAATCTCTCTCTCTCATATATCAGTACTGTACTGTACATATTGTTTAATGAAAGTAATATTGAATACTGTACCATAAGCATAAAAAACATGAAAATATACAAATCCAGCAATTCATGACAGACTGACGTAGGTAGCATTGCCACATTTTATGCTTTACCTAATTTATTGTACCGTATTTCATTACAAGTTTAGTTGGCTATGATTCTCACACATATCATAACAGTACACGAGAGAATATTTTATCACTGTTGATGTTTCATCTCTAATCACCGTAAAAATATTTAAAATCCTAATTTCATACGTAGGATTCTCAACATTCTTGAGAATCCCAGCCATAGTTTAGGTGCCTTTAGTTCTCGTCCCCAGCAAGTTAGTACTGTACTGTGCTTCGACGTATAAACACTTCAGTTCTCTCTCTTTCTCTCAAACAGTATGCATATTACTTTAATGGAAAAAAACAGCAAAATATCAATGAAACATTATTTCACTTACTGAATCCATTTATAATGAGATTAGACTTCAATGTAAAAACCAGTTTCTCTCTCTCTCTCTCAAACAGTATAATATCCTTTAATAAAAAAACAGCAAAATATTAATGAAACGTTATTTCACTTACAGAATCCATTTATACTGTGCTTAGACTTCAATGTAAAAATCAGTCTCTCTCTCTCTCTCTCAGATAGTATAATATCCTTTAAAATAAAAAAAGAGCAAAATATCAATGAAACATTATGTCACTTGCGAAATCCATTTATACTGCACTTAGACTAGGATGTCAAAACCACAGTTTCTCTCTCTCTCTCTCTTTCTCTCTCAGTATACATATATTTTAATGAAACAATACAGTAATAAGTAAATACGCAGAGCTGTTCTATGAAAAAACGAATTAGTGATAATAATCACTTTTTGTGATAAAACTATTAAAATACTCAGGTATAAGCATTTTTAGTTTTTTGTGTTTAAACTATCAAAATAGGCAGTTCTAAGTGTTTTTTGAGGTGTTTTAAGTATTCGCGGATTTCAGCTATTTGCGGGGGGGTGTGGTACGCATCACCCGCGAATATGGGGGTGTTTACTGTACTGTATTAATCTTTGAAATTATATTATTAACATAATTTGAAAGCCACCTTAAATATTACTACCTTTAAGAATATATACATATTATTTCTAAGCCTTCCAACTAAAGCAGAGAGAAAGAGAATTACCACTTCGACTTATATTCAACAAGGCTGGCTAGAGAGAGAGAGAGAGAGAGAGAGAGAGAGAGAGAGAGAGAGAGAGAGAGAGAGAGAGAGAGAATAACTCCTTACTATATCAAAAGATTGAAACCCTTGAGCTTCTGAGGGCAACACTCCTTCCCCCCCAGCCAATATGTCAAACTGTCAAGTAAATTGACATTTACCCTCCCCCCTCCTTTCTCAAGTCAGCATGAAAAGACTGGTAGTCACTATTTGTTTATTTAAAATGTTACACAATTTACTGCACAAATGCATGGAAAATATTATATTATATATGTTATTATTATTATTATTATTATTATTTAATCTTATTAATCTTAGTATTTGAACTTTAGTACTTATTAGGTAAATCATTTATTTATCATACAAAAGAAACATACGTACATATTACGTCAGTAAAATTCTCTCGTCTAAATAAGTGAGAGAGAGAGAGAGAGAGAGAGAGAGAGAGAGAGAGAGAGAGAGAGAGAGAGAGAGAGAGAGAGAGAGAGAGAGAGAGAGAGAGAGAAAATTATTATTTTTATTTAATGTTGTTATTTAATCTTATTAAACTTAATATTAATATTTGAAAATTAGAAGAGCCTCGATGGCTCAGTCGGTTACAGCTGCAGCTTCGGACTTCGTAGAGGTCTGTGGCGCGGGTTCAATCCCGCAAGCCGGCTGATCAGAGAGGCAGACACTTTGCTATCCGTGTAGACATCCTGGGATTATATATGTAATCAACGGATAGGTTTGCTTAAAAAGCAAATGGATGTTACAGACTAAATACACACACAAAACAAAGCCACTATAACACCTTCTAAAAACATAACAAACATCTCACACGTCTCGAACTCTCGCCATACCCGCGCAATAACTTCTCGCTGCTGGGAAGAAAGGGCGTTGGGTCTGGTATGATACATGAAACATACGTACCGGGGTCTAAGCGATGTCAGGCAGGGCAGCCGATCGAGACCACAGGTCTACCCCAAAGCCAAATCAAAAAGTCCTTCAAAAGAAGGCATCGTGCTTACCCCATACAAAAATGGGAATAAAAGCACGTTAAAAGAAAAAGAAAGAAAGATTAATATTTGAAAATTCGTACGTACCAAATTCATTATCATAAAATGTACCCTCTAAAAATGCTTATATTATCATCCTGAAACACTTATACTGTATATCATTTTAATATCATTTCAATAGTACTTTTAATTTTAATATTTCAAAAGCATCAATTCTGAGAATTGTAGTATTTATAAATATTGATTGAGTGGTTCATGTTATGGGCCCTGTTCAGTTTTGCTATTCTTATATTAACGTAACTCAGTTTTGTTTTAGTGCTGGATGATTAATGTAATTAATTTTTCTTTGCTTTTGGTTTTGATGTCAGAAATTAATGTAACTTTGTAAAGCTTTTTTTTTTCACTTATGTTCACTTTTGGTTTCCACTTTATTATTTAATCACCTTGTTTAGGAGGTGGTTTGCTGTTAACCATCTTTGGACTCTCCCCTCTGTTTGTATGTTTTTCTTCTGTTTTCACATTTGCGAGCGTGTGTGGGGATGTTCAGCGGTTACTGTGGGGCAGTGTGTGTTTTCTTTGATGACGGGGCATCCGAAGGACTTTTAATCTTTATGTGGCCTCCCGACAGAAGGGTTCTTGGACGTCGTAGGCATTATTGGCTGTATCTGCAGCTTCTTTGACACCCGGGAGAAGGGAGAGAGAGAGAGAGACTTCGTGTCTTGAGTGAGGCATACCACTCAGGTGTCTCGACTCGTCAGTGGTCATAAGGGACAATCATTTTTTGTATGCCGTTGCACTGCTTTTGCCTCGCTGTTCCAATGTATCCTTGAGGTCGTCACTCGGCGCTTCAGCGGCGAAGAAGTGTAAGCCACTTTTAATATTTTTATTATCCTCGTGATAAATATTGTTGGTGGACTTTTGCTGACGAACGTCAGTCCAGGAGAGTTTGACCCTACGTGTGTGACCCGTAGGGTTATAGGATTATTTCATCGCTGGTCTGCATCAATATATTGATTTTTAGTCAAAGGGATCGAGAGCCTCAACAGTTATGTTGCATCAGGCAGTGATCTGCTAAATCCCTTATCGGAGAACTTATAAACAGGGTTGTATTTTTCATTTGTTGTTAACGGAAGCTTGTCACTATTGTGATAGGATATCAGGTCTCGGGGTCTGCACTTTGACCCCTATCCGTCGCATTGATGAATCAATTCATTTTTAAACATCTCCATTGGTTACACTTTCCATTTGCGCTTCTGTGGCTGGTTCGAATGAATCGGGTCAAAGCACATTTGCCTATAACTCAATGTTTTTCCTGTTTTTTGATTGTGTGTGGTAAAATTTTTTATCGTAATTTGAAGGATTGTGGTCCTTTATTTGGCATTGAGTCTTCATCTAAGTCAACAGGGGAATAAGATGGTACCTGCATTTGCAGTCACAAAATTTAGTCCTTAACTAATATTTTCATATTTTTTTAGTGTCCGAAATGATTTTGGAGCATCCTGTTCATGGTTTGAGCTAGGATTCTGCCTTAATCCAGTGAAAAGCATAGGTTAGGGTAGAATTTTTAGATTCAGTTTCAAAAAGGTGTGAACTGTTAAAGATGCTTGGAAAGTTTATATAAATGCTTGTTATGAAATTATCGATCCACCTTTGCTAGTGCTAGTAAAGTGGCTTAGGCTAACCTTTGCTACTTTTAGGTGACAGGGATGATAGCCGCTGCTTAGTTAATATTTTCTTTTAGTGTTATTTATTTTCTATAACTGAAATATTTTGAACATTTTGATAATTTTTTTGTGTAAAACTCCGATTTATGTCCCATTATCAGGGGGAAAATGATCTTTGAGCTAAGAAGGGAACATTCTAGAAGGTTCCAGTGTTGCTCTGACTTAAGCCTTCAACTCAGAAATCGAAAGGTCCTTTGCTAAAAATATGATACATTGGCTCCCATTGAAAGTTACCAGATAAAGTCGAATTATTTCAGGAAAAGTAGTATTTCTCAGGACCAATGGATTCAAAATAGTATTTTTTTATGAAGAATTGGCAGAAATAAAGCTCTTTTGGTGTTGAATACTGTAGTATAGAAATGAGTTATGAACTCAAAGATATGCTCGTTCTATTAGCTGATGAAAGGTTGTTGCCATGCACCACGAAATGAGTATCGCATTCTTGCCAATGTTATTAAAGGTTCTGGGGCTCGATGTCCTGTATTGGATATACCTAGATCCCCTAGTCTATGCTAAGCCTACATGGTAGTGATGTTGACATCCTTGGTCTATGAGACCCTCAACTCGAATGGCATGGATTTACCTGTTGCTCTGTCAGTAGAACTGACATAATCCCAATACTATTCAACTTTTGTTCATGATTGAAGATTGCCCTTCAGTTGTAGCTCTCCCCAGTGAGTATCCCCCTTCTTTCCAGTGCAGCCTAGTAAGGCCCATTGAAAAGAGAGCCTCGAACAGGGATGTTGACTGGGCATGAATTTAGTTATCGAGATAGTAGAATGAATGTCAGGCCATCATTCGAAAATATAAAAAGACATGGTAGAATGAATGTCACCTCATTCAGAATAAAAAACTATGAATGCTCGTATTTTTTCTCATGATGTGTGGGCTTATATTTGATAGTGGCTAAAGTTAAACATTTTAGGACAAATTGTTTCTTAGTATTATTTTCTTTTATTTGCCAAATCTCTGTGCTCGGGACCCTGTAAGAAATGGATAGACTCCATCAAGACTCAGCATGAGTGGCGATTGCCGCAGATGGGTGTGCTGACTCCTGCAGTGTACAGGAGGGCGGACCATCCATACTGGAGTCCGGTAAGTGATTGTCATGACAGTTGGCTACGTTACACTGTTTCTGGCTCCAGGCAAATATTAATATACATTTAAGAGCATGGGTAAGATGATTCTCCAAATGTTCGCCCCAAAAGGTCCTCTTGGTTATTTGCCAAAGGTGTAGAGATTTTCTCTTCCCCGGGTCAGCCAGAATTCAGTCGAAAAATAATTATGAGAACTCATCTGAAATAATAACAATCGCCCAGTTAATGTCGTATCAGTGGATCCTAATGCATCCACTGTGGTGGCCCCCTTCATACCAGGGGATGAAGGGGTCATTGGGAGAATCTGAAAACCTGGATGATGAGGGGATCTATCTGATGCTGAAATAAACGTCCCCAACAGATCAACAAAACTGGCAGCATCCCTAGTAAATGGGCCCTATGGATACCGATGAGGATAATGTTTCAGTCCACACAACTGCCTCTACTAAGAGAAAGTTACATTTAGTGGCTAGGATGTCTGCAATGGAATCAAAGCTGGACAAGTTGATAGAAACAACTTGCAAAATCTTTTGGATACAGGGGCTCAGGGACAGACTCTGGAGCATGCACAAGTGTCAGATCCACCCATTAATATAGATGACTTCCCAGATTTGAGAGTGGTGCAGGAGGAGCCAGAGCAGTATAATCCCTGGGTGGTGGCATCACGGCCAGCTAGAGCGGTGGACGGCATCTCCTATGATAGACATGATGCACCCCTCTAGCTAGGTTAGAGTTTGCAAAACCTTTTGTCCACTTCAAAGGTAGTTGTTTTGCCTTTATGCCAAACACCTAAGACTCTGGCTATGGTAGCGGAGGAAACCATGATTTTTACCCGATGATCAGGCTTTAAGGGCTTCAGGTTTCTAATATCTGCCAGGACCTGGGAGGTAGTTCTCTGGGCATCCAGGTTCTTGCTAGAAAATTTCCCGCCTGGAAAGTACCAGTTGGTGATGAAGTTCCCATCTATCACCAATAAACTGTTCAAATCTTGGGAAAAGAACTTTAGAGTCAGTAGCCCATGGGATTCTGAGTTCTCTTTAAAGGAACTCCAGGACTTTGGAACAGTTCTGCCAGATCCCATTTGGAAGATATAACAAAACCATTAGCAGGCTTCACAGAGGTGATGAAGAAAGACAAATTTCTAGCAAACCATGCCCGTTCATGTTTTTTTGCGGACACTCCTTACCTTGCCCACACCCTGTGTGTTCAGGAGTTCGAGGCATAGGGAAACTATTAATGTCCTGTTTACAACCTTAATGTTAATGGAATCTCAGGCAGGACACTGTGACCAGCAAAGAGATTCAGTGCTCCCAAGGTTACAAATTCGGAACATGGGCCCAATCTTCATTCACCTTCTGGAGGCTTGGGTGTTGTCAAATTAAAACTTAGACGTCAAGCCCTGAAATTCGCTGACCAGAAGTCTATGCAGTAAAGGAGCTCCTCTTCGCCATTCCCCTATGTGTAGTGACCTCTTCCCTAGGGACCTAGTAACCAAGTTGAATAATATTGCTACCCACGGAGGTATCAAATTTGAGGAGTTACTAAGGATATGACCCAGAAGTCCAGACCTGAGGGGGTAAAACACAGGTAGAAGGCTTTTAAAGCACCAGCTCTTTGAGACCCAGGACAAGGTTCCTCTTTCCATAAACAATTCCTATGCTGCACTCTCAGCCATCCATAAAGAGCAGATTGCACTGCCATCTCAACAATCCCAATTTAGGCAGTTCCAGAAAGGCTCTGAGAGGCGGGGTTAAAGAGGCGGATCCTTACCAGGGAAGAAAGGTAACAGGGAGGATGAGGTGGTGGTACAAAGGTCAATTCAACCAATAAGACATTTCAGGTTGGGGCAGACTGAAGAGGTTCCAGGAAGCCTGGAAAGTGTCCCCTTGGGCCTATCAAGTGGTATCGAAAGGTCTGCGCTGGGATTGGAAGGGCCCCTTTCAACAAATACTTTCATCAGCGCAGCACAAGAGTGATCCTATTTGTGAACAAAATGCTAATAAAGGACACAATAGTGAGAAATGCCACTTTATCAGGTTCCAGGGAGGCTTTCCAGTGTTCCAAAGAGGGACTCTCAAGAAAGGAGAGTCATTCTGGACCTTCTGTCCTCAACAAAGCAATAAACTGTCACTGTCCCAAATTCAAAATGCCAATAGATCAGATAAGACATACGAAGTGCCTGGGACAGCTACACCTCTTCTATCGAATTTGAAAGACGCATATTGGCAATTCCAATCCAACCTCATTTTCAATACGACTTATATATCTAGGATTCTATCTGGGCGTTCAGTCGTACAGGTTCAAAGTGATGCCATTCAGCCTCAATGTTAGCCCCAGATGGTTCAGACCTTGCAGGACTTGGGTTCCTAATCAACTGGGAGAAAAGTCACGGCTGAAGCCAGAAAACTCAAAGTTCAGATGAATATGCTAAAACCTACAATGGTGTGTAGAAAGCAGAAAGCTAGCTAGCCCTACCAGACACCCAGGAGGTCAGTAGTAGATCAGGTAAAGAGGTTCAGAAAAGATAAGTTTTTCCAGAAGGTTTAAAAGTGCTGCAGGGCAAACTCCTATTCGGATCAATAGTAGATCCAGTCTTGAAAACGACTTTGAAGGATTTGAAAAGTTCTTATTTTAAAGGCAAACAAATCATTCAGAGACCACAAGGTAAATTTGAAAAGGAGGTGCAAGACAATGTTTCAGGATGCGTGGTAGAATCAGGCCCTGAACTCTTCAGTCCGGCTAGTCCTGAAACCAGTCTCAATGACCATTCAGACTGGATCCGTTCAAAGGAACGGATGGGGACACTCAGATCAGAACAAAGTGTCCGGAAAGTGGTTGGGAGCCCTCAAATCTTGCCATATCAATATCAAAGAGATGATGGCAGTGCTCCTGTCACTCAAGGGACTGAAACCCATGAGGGGATCTCAGCATTCAGTTGTTCATAGACATCAAGCCGGTGGTACAATGAGCGTGGGGATCAAGGTCAAAGCCACTGAATCATATAGTGCTGGGGATGGAGAGATTAGCTCAGGTGAAGAAATGGTCTCTGTCAGCAACCCACTTATTAAAAGGGGAGCTCAGAATGTTTAACGGACTCCCTCTCCAGATTCAAAGCCCAGGGGAGTAACTGGGGACGGTCATTCAGTATGGGATCCTCCAAGATCACCCATATCATCAGGTAGATCTGTGCCGCAACACGCGACAATCACAAATTACTGAATTTTTGTAACCCCCATCACGACCTTGAAGCAGTGGTTTATAGAGACGACGTGGTTATTTACAGCTGGACTGGAACCTGCTGGGAACATTTATCTGTTTCCCCCAAAATTTATTAATGAAAGTAGGTACAACTCCTAAAGTTCAAGGGAGGAGTAGTGATTGCTCCAATGTGGCAAACAGCCCTTGGTTTCCAACCCGGACAGAAGTGACTTTTCATCACAAGCCACTACATCTTCCTATTCTTTCCCAGCCAGGTTCAAGGGATAACTGTCCAGCCTCCTCCTTTCAAAATAAAAAGCCTTCATGTGTGGACTTTCTCAGGTCATGGAATGGTCACCTGAAGTCAGGGAATTCTTAATCACTAATATTAAGGGAAATCTGCCAAACAGTATCAGTCATTGGAACAATTTTGTCTCATTTGTTGGGACAGTGTTTGTAAACCAACTACCATCGATAATCAAAACTCTACTGATGGGGAGTTCTTTGTGTTTGTATTTGATTTTAATAAGTTGGCTCCCTCCACTATTAAAAATCACATTGGCGGCCCTTGTGGTTCCTTTATTACAGGAGGGTGAGGAGGGATGCATCCAGAAGTGTTTGAAATGATGATGAAATCAATGGCTCTCCACAGGAGAAAGTGAACAACCATTGAATTATCAGGGGATCTAGATATAGTCCTAGCTGCTCTGAACAGACGTTCAGACAATAATTTGAAATTTTTGTTAGACCACAAAAAACGTTTTTTGGGCCTGGTGATGGGAGCCAGATCAGCGGAGATCCATGCGCTAAAAAGAGGAGATCAGTTTTGTTCTTTCGGAAAGAATAAAGTAACCTTTTATTAGAGATTTTTAGCTAAAAATGAGAATGTGTTTCATAGACAGAACCCAGGTAGTTATCCCTTCTTTGCCCTCTAATCCGAAGCTGTGTCCAGTGGCCAATTCAAAAAGTACCTTGATCTCAACAACCATATCAATCAGGGCCCCTCTTTTTGGTATTAAATGGAAGCACCCATTTAAAACTTTGCCTAGAAAGCCTTCAGAACCAGCATTTGTAAGTTAATTGTAGATCTATGCTCAGGATCAGATAAAGTCACATGACCTCCGTTTTGCAGCCTCATTTGACTTTTCTGGTTAACTTTAGTATGGAGGAACGTATTTACACGGGTGGTCTGGGCATGGAGTGTTTGTATCAAACACTATGTTATACAAATTTGAGGTGTCCAGACTGTATGCATATCCCTCGGCAAAGTCTTAATGTGCAAGAGATAACTGATGCCTGGAAGGTGAATTGGCTGGCAAGAGGAACTCTTCCTTTAAAGTGAGTGAGTGTTTTAAAAACTGGTAGGTTATTTTTTCCTATTATAGTCTATTTCTTTTTTCTTTCACCAATACACAGTCTCTAAAATTTACAGCTTAATTGAGTGGGCTGTTACAGCCATAAAGGGAAAGGATTTTAGATTTTCTTGAACTAACGTAAGCAGAAAAAGTTTTGTTTTGGTTAGGGATAGTGGCTAAAAGTCCATCCTCCTGTCAAATGATTTTGGTTTTTATAAATATACAAAAGCCTCTTTAAAATGTTTTCTGGTTGCATTTGGTTTCCACTTTGTTATTTGACTAAAAAAAGGGGTTTGAAACCGAAGGGAAATGAAAACCCTATTTTTTCTTCTGTCCCTCCCAGTTAGCATTAAGTATATGGGGTTATGCCCAGCCCCTTCATTTGCAGTATAAGTTTTTTCGAGGACAGCTATTCATCCATTGGGTTGGCAATCTTTGTGCGCATCCCGACAGTAGATGATGTCGTAGGCATTTTGACCCGATTCATTCAGAACTAGCCACAGGAAGCAAATGGAAAGGTGTAACCAGTGGAGATGTTTAGCCATGAATTGATTCATCAATGCGGTCAGATAGGGGGTCAAAGTGCAGATGCCGAGACCTGATATCCTATCACAATGTAGTGACAAGCTTCGGCGTTAACTGGAATGAATGTAAGCCAACCCTGTAATATAAGTTCTCTGATAAAGGGATTTGGTGGACTTTCGCTGCCTAACGGCAGACATAACTGCATGAGGCTCTCGTGGCCCCAGACTAGGGTTAGGGTTTTCATTTCATCGCTGGGTTCAAATATATTTATTTGGATTGCCAGTCAACATTATTTACATCTTGGTGATCTGCAGTTATGATGAAAGTGTGTATTTTTGGTTTGTTGTTAGGTGTAGGGAATTATTGTATTTAGCTAGGTTTAAGGATTCTTTCTCTCAGTACCCTTTCCTGTCGTGCGTTTGTAATAATTATGTTTGTGTCTTCCCACTTTCTCCTATAGCTTTCTCTTGTCCTGTTGGTACAATTGTTAGCTAGGAGATTGTGTTTATTACTTGTAAGGTGTGTGGTCCTTTCCTTTTCAGGTGATCATATAATTAACCCTTTAATGCCGACTGGACGTATTTTACATTGACAAAAATTCTGTCGGGTGCCGAGTGAACATAAAATACGTCAACTACAAAAAGTTTTTTAAATATTCGCGGAAAAACACTTATAGGCCTAGTTTGTGAAAAATTTTAAATCACGCGCCTTGAAGGATGCTGGGAGTTCACGGATCACGCCGTTGTTTTGTTTACAAGTGTGACCCAGCTGCGCATGCGCGAATTTCTTTCTTCTCGCAAAAGAAAGCGTCAGCTAACTCTACTGAAAATCTCAGAAATTCTTTAGTCACTGTTGTAATTTTTGCACTGTTTTCTATTAGCCATTGCATATAGTTTTATATATGAAAATGTGTGCAATATCATGTAGAATACAACAAAAAATAATTCATGGTTGTAGCTTTTATCAATTTTGACATATTTTCATATAAATAACAATAAGTGCCAAAATTTCAAACTTCGGTCAACTTTGACTCGACCAAAATGGTAAAAAAATGCAATTGTAAACTAAAACTCTTACATTCTAGTAATATTCAATCATTTACCTTCATTTTGCAACAAATGAGAAGTCTCTAGCACAATATTTCGATTTAGGGTGAATTTTTGAAAAAACTTTTTCCTTACGTCAGCACTAAGTGTGAAAATCTCAGAAATTCTTTAGTCACTTTCTCGTAATTTTTGCACCATTTTCTATTAGTCATTACATAAAGTTTTATATATGAAAATGTGCAAAATTTTATTATAGAATACAACAAAAAATAACTCATGGTTGTAGCTTTTATCAGTTTTGAAATATTTTCATATAAATCAGGATAAGTGCCAAAATTTCAACCTTCGGTCAAATTTGACTCAACCGAAATGGTCGAAAATGGCAATTGTAAGCTAAAACTCTTACATTCTAGTAATACTCAATCATTTACCTTCATTTTTCAACAAACGAGAAGTCTCTAGCACAATACTTCGATTTATGGTGAAATTTAGAAAAAAACTATTTCGTTACATAAGCGAGCGCTAACTCTGCTGAGTTCATGGATCATGCTGTTGTTTTGTTTACAAGCGTGACCCAACTGCGCATGCTCAAATTTCTTTCTTCTCTCAAAAGAAAGCATCAGCTAACTGCTGAAAATCTCATAAATTCTTTAGTCACTTTGTCATAATTTTTGCACCGTTTTCTATTAGCCATTACATGAAGTTTTATATATGAAAATGTGCGCAATGTCATGTAGAATACAACAATAAATAACACACAGTTCTAGCTTTTATCAGTTTTGAAATATTTTAATTTAAATCACGATAAGTGCAAAAATTTCAACCTTCAGTCAACTTTGACTCGACCAAAATGGTAAAAAAATGCAATTGTAAGCAAAAACTCTTACATTCTAGTAATATTCAATCATTTACCTTCATTTTGCAACAAACGAGAAGTCTCTAGCACAACATTTCTATTTATGGTGAATTTTTGAAAAAACTTTCCTTACGTCCACGCACGCTAACTCTGCTGAAAATCTCAAAAATTCTTTAGTCAATGTCGTAATTTTTGCACCATTTTCTATTAGCTGTTACATAAAGTTTTATAAAAATGTGCAAAATTTCATATAGAATATAACAAAACATAACTCATGGTTGTAGCTTTTATCAGTTTTGAAATATTTTCATATAAATCACGAGAAGTGCCAAAATTTCAACCTTCGGTCAACTTTCACTCGACCGAAATGGTCGAAAAATGCAATTGTAAGCTAAAACTCTTACATTCTAGTAATATTCAATCAGTTACCTTCATTTTGCAACAAACGAGAAGTCTCTAGCACAATATTTCGATTTATGGTGAAATTTTGAAAAAAACCTTTTCCTAACGTCCGTGCGCGCTAACTCTGCTGAGTTCACGGATCACGCTGTTGTTTTGTTTACAAGTGTGACCCAGCTGCACATGCGCGAATTTCTTTCTTCTCCCAAAAGAAAGCATCAGCTAACTCTGCTGAAAATCTCATAAATTCTTTAGTCACTTTGTCGTAATTTTTGCACCGTTTTCTATTAGCTGTTACATAAATTTTTATATGTGAAAATGTGCACAATTTCATGTAGAATACAACAAAAAATAACTCATGGCTATAGCTTTTATCAGTTTTGAAATATTTTCATATATATCACGATAAATGCCAAAATTTCAACCTTCGGTCAACTTTGACTCGACCAAAATGGTCGAAAAATGCAATTGTAAACTAAAACTCTTACATTCTAGTAATATTCAATCATATACCTTCATTTTGCAACAAGCGAAAAGTCTCTAGCACAATATTTCGATTTATGGTGAATTTTTGAAAAAAAACTTTTTCCTTACGTTTGCGCTGTGCTGAAAATCTCAGAAATTCTTTATTCACTTTGTCGTAATTTTTGCACCGTTTTCTATTAGCTGTTACATAAAGGTTTATATATGAAAATGTGCCCAATTTCATGTAGAATACAATAAAAAATAACCCATGGTTGTAACTTTTATCAATTTTGACATATTTTCATATAAATCACGATAAGTGCCAAATTTTCAACCTTCGGTCAACTTTGACTCGACCGAAATGGTCGAAAAATGCAATTGTAAGCTAAAACCCTTACATTCTAGTAATATTCAATCATTTACCTTCATTTTGCAACAAACAAGAAGTCTCTAGCACAATATTTCGATTTATGGTGAAATTTTGAAAAAAACTTTTTCCTTATGTCCGTGCGCGCTAACTCTGCTAAGTTCACGGATCACGCTGTTGTTTTGTTTATAAGCGTGACCTTGCGCATGTGCTAATTTCTTTCTTCTCGCAAAAGAAAGCATCAGCTAACTCTGCTGAAAATCTCAGAAATTCTTTAGTCACTTTGTCGTAATTTTTGCACTGTTTTCTATTAGCCGTTACATAAATTTTTATATAAGAAAATGTGCGCAATTTCATGTAGAATACAACAAAAAATAACTCATGGTTGTAGCTTTTATCAGTTTTGGAATATCTTCATATAAATCACAATAAGTGCCAAAATTTCAACCTTCGGTCAACTTTGACTCGACCGAAATGGTCGAAAAATGCAATTGTAAGCTAAAACTCTTACATTTTAGTAACATTCAATCATTTCCCTTCATTTTACAACAAACGAGAAGTCTCTAGCACAATATTTCGATTTATGGTGAATTTCTGAAAAAACTTTCCTTACGTCCGCTCGCACTAACTCTGCTGAAAATCTCAGAAATTCTTTAGTCACTTTGTCGTAATATTTGCACCATTTTCTATTAGCCGTTACATAAAGTTGTATATATGAAAATGTGCGCAATTTCATATAGAACACAACAAAAAATAACTCATGGTTGTAGCTTTTATCAGTTTTGAAATATTTTCATATAAATAACGATAAGTGCCAAAATTTCAACCTTCGGTCAACTTTGACTCGACCGAAATGGTCGAAAAATGCAATTGTAAGCTAAAACCCTTACATTTTAGTAATATTCAATCATTTACCTTCATTTTGCAACAAACGGGAATCCTCTAGCACAATATTTCGACTTATGGTGAATTTTTGAAAAAATTTTTCCTTATGTCTGCGCGCGCTAATTCTACTGAAAATCTCAGAATTTCTTTAGTCACTTTGTCGTAATTTTTGCACTGTTTTATATTAGTCGTTACATAAAGTTTCTGAAAATGTACGCAATTTCATGTCGAATACAACAAAAAATAACTCTTGGTTGTAGCTTTTATCAGTTTTGAAATATTTTCATATAAATCATGATAAATATGTTATTTTCATAATAAAATAAATTTTTGAACATACTTACCTGGTAGTTATATATATAGCTTAAGTCCCTGACGTCACGGCAGAATTTCAAAACTCGTGGCAATCGCCGATCGGGTAGTCAGGTGATCCACCTGTGCGCCCTCTACCCAGGTACCTGGAACCATTCTACCTATTCCTCAGATCTTCCATGCCCCTAGTCTCTAGAGGGGAGGAGGGTGGGAATTTAATCATATATAACTACCAGGTAAGTATGTTCAAAAATTTATTTTATTATGAAAATAACATTTTCAAACATCTAACTTACCTGGTAGTTATATATATAGCTGATTGACACCTTTGGTGGAGGGTCAGAGACAGCTAACATCGTTGGAATTGAAATACAAAAAATTGCAAAACCAACTAAAGGTTCCTACCTGTTAAGGAAGCTGACTTCATTGTTTTCCTGCCTCATTATGTCTGCATTCCTTAAGAGATCCAGCGATCCACCCAGGGGGCTGAAAATCTCTAGGGGCTGTTAACCGGTGTATAACCTCTATGTGACTAGACCTCCTTTGAATACCCTTGTTCCGGGCGCTACCAAGGAACAAACGACCACCTGACTAAAAACTCAAGAAAAGAATACTATTTAAAAAACTGTCTGCTAATGATTGCGGAAGGATGCATCCAGCCTTCGCAAACAACCATAAACAACTTCTTAGTTCCAAGGAAGAAAAAGGGTATTGGGTTATGGGACTGCAGGGGTAGCCCTTTCTCCCACTACTGAATTCGTAGCTACAAACGGACCCAGCATGTAGCAGTCTTCGTATAAAGTCTGGACCTGTTTAAGATAATGTGAGGCAAAAACAGACTTGCTCCTCCAGAAGGTCGTGTCCAAGATACTCTGAGGGACCTATTCTGTTTAAAAGCCACAGAGGTTGCTACAGCTCTGACTTCGTGTGTTTTAACTTTCAGAATTTTGTGGTCCGATTTCATTCCATTCTGAATGCATCTTTTATCAATTGTCTGATAAAATAAGAAAGAGCATTTTTAGACATCTGTAACGAGGGTTTTTTGACAGAGCACCAAAGCCCTTCTGAGTTCCCCCATAAGTCCTTTGTCCTTTCTAGATAATACTTTAGAGCTCTTACTGGGCACAGAGCTCTCTCTATTTCCTCACCTGTGATATCCGTCAGGTTAGGAATCTCGAATGCTTTGGGCCATGGTTGCGATGGGCGTTCATTTTTTGCAAGAAAATCTAGTTGAAGTGAGCAAACTGCCTTGCCTTGTCTAAAACCTATAGTTTTGCTGAAGGCATGAATCTCACTTACTCGTTTTGCAGTGGCTAAACTGACCAGGAACAGAGTTTTCATGGTGAGATCCTTTAAGGATGTCTTATGTAAAGGTTCGAACCTATCACTCATGAGGAACCTCAGGACCACATCTAGGTTCCAAGCTGGTGATTTTGTATCCTTTCCTTAGAGGTTTCAAGGATCTGAGAAGGTCCTGGAAATCCTTATTGTTAGACAGGTCCAAGTTTCTGTGTCTAAAGACAGATGCTAGCATACTTCTATATCCTTTAATGGTTGAAGTTGAAAACTTAAGATCCTTCCTAAGATGAAGAAGGAAGTCTGCTATCTGAGTCACAGAGGTACTGGAAGAGGATACAGAGTTGTTCTTGCACCATCCTCTAAAAATTTCCCACTTGGATTGGTATACCTTAATGGTGGATGACCTCCTTGCTCTTGCGATCGCGCTAGCTGCCTCCTTCGAAAAGCCTCTAGCTCTTGCGAGTTTTTCGATAGTCTGAAGGCAGTCATTTGTAGAGCTTGGAGGTTTTGGTGATACCTTTCAAGTGGGGTTGTTTGAGTAGATCTACTCTTAGCGGAAGTTTTCTCGGGGTGTCCACTATCCATTCCAGTACCTCTGTGAACCAATCTCTTGTTGGCCAGTAAGGAACCACTAGGGTCATTCTGGTGCCCCTTGTGAGACACAAACTTCTGCAGTACCCTGTGAATTATTTTGAAAGGTGGGAATGCATAAACGTCCAAATTGGACCAGTCCATGAGGAACGCGTCTATGTAAGCAGCCTTTGGGATCTGGAACGGGAGAACAGTAAGTTTCTATCCTCTTTGTCCATGCTGTGGCGAAGAGGTCTATGCACGGTCGTCCCCAAATCCGCCACATGCTCTTGCAGACGTCCTGATGTAGCATCCATTCTGTGGACAGGACTTGATCTTTCCTGCTCAGCATGTCTGCTCTTACATTTTCTCCCTTGAATAAAGCGGGTTAGTAGTTCACATTCTTTCCTTCGCCCAGAGAAGAAGCTTTCTTGCTGTCTCGTATAGAGACTTGGAGTGAGTGCCCCCTTGTTTGCTGATGTAGGCCAGCGCCGTTGTGTTGTCGGAGTTGACCTGCACCACTTTGTTCTTTATTACATGTCCGTACTCTTTGAGAGCTAGAAGGATTGCTGTTAGTTCCTTCTGATTGATATGCCAAGACTCTTGCTCCCTGGTCCAGGAGCCCGAGACTTCATTGTTTCCCAGAGTTGCTCCCCATCCTGAGTCCGACGCGTCGGAGAACAACACTAGGTCTGGGTTCCTCTGTTGTAGGGAAAGGCCCTCTTGTAACTTGATGGGGTTGTTCCACCATTTCAGATATTGTCTTACAGGTTTCGAGATGGGGATGCACTTGGTCTCCAATTCTTTTTCTTTGTCCCAGTTCCGATTGAGATGGAACTGTAACGGCGAATTCAGTCTTCCCAAGGAGACAAACTGCTCTAGAGAGAAAGGGTCCCCAGCAGACTCATCCATTCCCTCACAGAGCATGTCCGTTTCCTTAAGAAGCCCTGAAGCTTTTCTAAGGCTTGTTCCGTCCTTGCAACAGACAGAAAAACCGAAAAAGTCTGACTCTGAATCCTCATCCCAAGGTAAAGAATCTCTTGGGATGGAATCAGCTGAGATTTTTCCTTGTTTATTAGTAGGCCTAGTTCTTCTGATAATTGAATTGTTGTCTGAAGATCCTCCAGGCAGCGTGTGTGGGAAGGGGCTCTGAGGAGCCAGTCGTCTAGGTATAAGGAGATTCTGATGCCTCTCGTGTGCAGCATTCCGGCTACGTTGTTCATTAACCTTGTGAAAACCTGAGGAGCTGTGTTTAGGCCGAAACAAAGAGCTCGAAACTGGAATACTTTTCCCTCGTGAAAGAACCTCAGATATTTCTTGGAGCTCGGGTGGATAGGGATGTGAAAGTACGCATCCTGAAGATCCAATGATACCATCCAGTCGTGCTGTCTGACCGCTGCTAGGACAGATTTCGTCGTTTCCATCGTAAACTTCGTTTTTTGAATAAAAACGTTGAGAGCACTCACGTCCAGCACTGGTCTCCATCCCCCCGAGCTCTTGGGAACCAGGAATAAGCGATTGTAAAATCCTGGCGAGTCCAAATCTTGAACTCGCTCTATGGCCTCCTTTTGCAACAGAAGAGATATTTGTTGTTGCAGAGCCTCCGCCTTTGTTTTCACCTTGTATTTGGCCGCCTTTGTTTTCACCTTGTATTTGGCCGAAAGGTCTATCGGTCTTGATGTTAGAGGGGGCCTTCTGAGGAAAGGGATCTTGTAACCCTCTTTGATCAAATGGATGGACCATGGGTCCGATCCTCTCCTCTCCCACACTTGCCAGAAGTTGGTCAGTCTGGCTCCTACCGCTGTCTGAAGGAGACTCCCATCAGACTCTGTTTCTTCCTTGTCTGGAGCCTCTCTTCGTTGATCTTCTACCAGCGGATCTTGAGTTTCCTCTACTGAGGGCTCTGAAACGAAAGGGCTGAGACACAGGAGCTTCTCCTTTCTTCTTCTGTGTGATGAAGCTCGTTGGCAGTACTTTTTAGCTGTCTTGGTAATCAAGTCCTGCGTGGCCTTTTGTGCTAAGGCCGATGTGACCTCTTTTACTAACTCTTGAGGGAAAAGATGGGCAGAAAGAGGAGCATAAAGGAGTTCCGATTTCTGAATAGTCGTGACCCCATTGGAAAGAAAAGAGCAAAGATGGGCCCTTTTCTTTAAGATCCCTGCAGAGAACAGTGCCGCCAATTCGTTGGCACCATCTCTGAGAGCCTTATCCATACACGACATGATATGGACAAGTTCCTCTGTGCCTGCATTCTTGATGGTTTCCGTCTTCTTACCTAAGGCTCCCAGGGTCCAGTCTAGAAAATTAAAAACCTCAAAGGCCCTGAAGATTCCCTTGAGAAGGTGGTCCATTTCCGACACAGACCAAAAGACCTTTGACTTCCCCATGGCTGTGTGGCGCGAAGAGTCTACGAGACTCGAGAAGTCCCCCTGGGAAGAAGCAGGAACTCCCAGGCCAAGAGATTCTCCAGTCTCGTACCAAATGCTAGATCTAGATGCTAGTCTGGCTGGAGGGAAAGAGAACACCGTCCGGCCTAGATCTTTCTTGGTATTCATCCAATCCTCCATTACTCTTAACGCCCGTTTGGATGAGCGAGACAAAACCATTTTCAAAAACAGTTCTTTTGAAGAAGTCTTTCTTAAAGGTGAATTCGATGGAGGAGAAGGAGGAACAGCTGGAACGAAGTTATCCGGAAAAAGTTCGTAAAACTTTCATTAGTCTCTTAAAGTCCGAAGAGGGATGTTGGTCTTTCTGTTCCTCTTCGTCGGATACGTCGTCCACCTGATTGACTGGAGAAGGAGGCAGATCATCTTCCACATCGTCCGACTGTTGACCTGTTACCGACGTGGCAACGTCCTGCTTTCTTGCTGCTGAATCTGAACTGTGAGGGCTTTCGACTAGAACGTCCTGGCGCCTGTCCTCTTGACGTTTGGCGTCCTGGTGTCCTGTTACTATTGTATAATGACGTCCAGCTTCTTGACGCTCGACGTCCCGACGTCCGTCATCTTGACGTTTGGCGTCCTGGCGTCCTGCTACTAGCGTATACTGACGTCCAGTTTCTTGACGCTCGAGGTCCTGGCGTCCGTCATCTTGACGTTTGGCGTCCTGGCATCCTGCTACTAGCATATATTGACGTCCAGTTTCTTGGCGTATTCAGTCCTGTCGCCCCTTCCTTGACGCCCAGTTCCTTGAATCTTGGCGTCCCCTGCTGCTGGACGCTTGGCGCAGTGCATCCCGGCGCCCAGCGTGAATTCTACCTCTTGACGCCCAATCTCTTGAAGTTTGACGTCTTGGCGCTCTAGTCCTCGGGCGTTTGACGCCAGTGCATCCAGCGTCCTGAGCTACCTCAACGTCTTGTATCTCAAGATCTCATCGTCTGAATTCCTGGCGCCAATCCTTGGACGCTTGTCGCCTTGTTGTTGCTCTTAACTTCTTGACGCCAGTGCATCTGGCGTCCTGAGCTACCTCAAAGTCTTGTATTTCAATATCCCGACGCTTGAATTCCTGGAGTCCAATTCCTTGATGCTTGTCGTCTTGTTGCTTGGCTCTAAGGTTGACGCCAGTGCATCCCGCGCCTTGAGCTACCTCAACGTCTTGTATTCCAATATCCTTTCGGCGCCCGAAATCTTGAGTTCCATTCCTTGACTCTTGTAAGTCTTGGTGCTTGGCTCTGGACGCTTGACGCCAGTGCATCCCAGCGTCTAAAGCTTCACCAAAATGACGTACAGAGTTTTGAATCTCTTTAGATGACGTCCGTTATCTTTCTTTTGTTTGTCTGGCTGCCATGACTGCATCAGGGAAGACAGCTTCTGTTGCATGTCCTAAAGTAAAACCAACTTGTGGGCTTCCTGCTGCTGGGGACAGACCGGGGGAAGCCAACTTCATTTATTAATTGTTCCTCAACGTCTCGTAAGGATTGGGGAGAGTGTTCCGGAGACGAGTACCAATCTGAAGGAAGAGGGGGAGCATGCACAGAAGGTAGTAATGCGTCCACCTTCTTGCTGCTAGGCGTCTTGATCGGACCTGCCAGATTACGTCTGCTTTTGGCAGGAGAGCTACCCTCGGAGCTGGAAGGGAAGCGTTCCGGGCTGCTCCAGTGGCTACACCCTGGAGTCTGAGATGTCCCCTCAAGACGTCCCACTGGGGGAAGTTTTCTCTTGAGTGGTCTTGACTCCGACGCAAAACGCCAGCCTCGTCTGGGGACTGCGTCGTCCGAAGATGAAGAACACAACTTTACCTCGCCTTTTCTAGGGCGAGGGTGAGCATCCTGGGAAGCGTCAACAGGTACGCTCGAGGGGACGACCGTTCGGGAGCTAAAATCTCTCGCCTCCCTTCGCCTGTCGACTTTCCTTCTCCCAGGGGTTGGGGAGCTTGGAAGAGGTCTAGGACTAGGAGCGCAAGGTCTAGGACTAGGAGCGCAACAGATCCGAGCAGCCGCACCCTCCACTGCACTTGCACTAATCTTTGCACTGATATTTGCACTTTTGAGATCTCTCATATCCGACCATAATTTTTCCCTGTCTTCTAAGAGGGATTCTACCCGTTTGCCCAGGGTTTTGATGGCTGCCATCATATCCTTAAGAGTCGGTTCTTTACCTGTATCAGAAGGGGGATCAGAGAATACCACTATGGAGGAAGGATCAATCGGATCGCTAGAATGGGGCAAAGAAATATCTAACACCTGGCTATCCCTAGAAGAGCGAGATATAGAACTCTTGGCTCTTCTGAGCCAGTCTCTTTCAAGTTTCCTCACATAGCGACTATAATCCATCCATTCTCTTTCAGACAGACCCAAACATTCGTCACATCTATCATCCAATTCGCAACTCTTACCTCTACATTTCACACATATTGAATGGGGATCCAAAGAGGCTTTAGCAAGCCTAGTCTTACATCCCCTCACACACAGTCTCACACTCGATGAAGAATCAGACATGTTGAAAATCCAAAGAGAGATAAAAAATAAGCTAAGGGTCAAACCAATCAGTATCTGAAAGGGCCAAGAATAATCCAAAAGCAAATCCAAAAGCGAGCGAAAGCCAAAACCAAAGTGTACTTCACCAAAACAATTGAAAAAACACAGGCTGCGAGTGAAATTCCAACGATGTCACCGGTACGGCGGCAGGGAAGATCTGAGGAATAGGTAGAATGGTTCCAGGTACCTGGGTAGAGGGTGCACAGGTGGATCACCTGACTACCCGATCGGCGATTGCCGCGAGTTTTGAAATTCTGCCGTGACGTCAGGGACCTAAGCTATATATATATAACTACCAGGTAAGTTAGATGTTTGAAAAGAAAAAATTCGACCTTCGGTCAACTTTAACTCGACCGAAATGGTCGGAAACTGCAATTTTAAGCTAAAACTCTTACATTCTAGTAATATTCAATCACTTACCTTCATTTTGCAACAAACGGAAAGTCTCTAGCGCAATATTTCGATTTATGGTGAATTTTTAAAAAAAATTTTTTTACGTCCACAAATTACGAATTCATGCATCTTTTTTTTATAATATTTTCTCTGTGTTGCTTTGATCATTTTACAATTTGTTATATACCAAAATCATCCAATTTAGTGTACAATACAATGAAAAAAAAATAACTCAACAGCTTTAACCATTTTGCTTACAGCGCGATTTGTATACAATTATATATTAAATTTTTTTTTCGCGCTATCATATATTCCAATATTTATATATGATAATGATATTTTTTTTCATTTCTGATGGTTGCATACTAAACTTCAGGCAATGAGAAAAAAAGGAGCCAAAAATGAACTCTTAATCTTAAAAACTAAGCGTGCTGTGATTTTTTGAAAAAAACTTTCTTTCTGCTTCGGCGCTAACTCTCAAACCCCGCCGACATACGGCAGACACTTTTGTAAATAGAGGCTCGGCGTTTAAGGGTTAAGGTGGTACCCATTTGTGTATAAATATATTTGTTAGTAACAGTTTTATACATAGCATTTATTTTGCCCTTCCTGTTCGTGTTTTGAGTTTCATTTTTGCTGTTCCAAAGGCTATCGCTCCACTTAATAGGAGTAGATAGTTTTAAGGTGGATCTTTAGAAAGAACCAGTAATGGAATTCGTTACAGCATCTATCTTAGCTTCAATGCGGTCAGGTCCATCCTGAATGCAGGGGAGGAAACCAGTTTCTCCCTCTCTTTGAGTTACCTATTATTTAATCTTAGAGTATAATTATTATTATTATTATTATTATTATTATTATTATTATTATTAATTATTATTATTATTATTAATTATTATTATTATTATTATTATTTATATTAATGTAGTGTCTGTAAAAAAACCCATTTTCTTTAATGCACTATGTACCTTAACTCTTGGGGCGTTCTCCCTTAACTTTGGGAACATTCTATGTTTCGAATGTGTTGCGCGAGAAGAGCGCCATGTGTTTGGTTGTTGATACCATGTCAGAACAGTAACAGAAATAAAGTTATGTTGCTGCTAAGATGCTGCTGTTATTACGCCATCCTCCACACATATAGGCTATTACAAATGGCGACGAGGATAACCTGTGAAGAGACATCTGCAACAAAGTTATGAGGTGTCAAGAGGCTGTTCATCCAGAAACCTGGTTTGTGTTGGAGCCGCCAAGTTTGCATAGAGCCAAGGCTAGACTACGGTAGCCTTAGTTAGCCTACCCTACTGGATACGTGAGTAACTTTAGCCTAAGTTAGATTACCAGTGACGATGGCTACCATGCTACAGTTAACGCCCTTACCAGCATTTTCCCCTGAGGAGTCTGCAAATGTTTCCCAGAATTGGCAGACTGGAAGGAGTCTTTTTCATACTATATACAAGGTAGTGGTATAACAGAAGATGCCCAGAAAAAAGCTATATTGCTTCAACAAGCAGGTATGGAAGTACAGCGTATTTTTAGAACATTAACTGTTGCTGGTGATACTTTTGATGATGCAGTTGCAGCTTTGGATAACCATTTTATGCCTAAGAAGAATGTTGCATATGAGGGGCATGTTTTCAGGCAAGCTTGCCAAGATCCATCCGAAAGTATGGATGCTTACTTAACTAGGTTAAGAAATTTGATTAAGTCGTGTGAGTACCCTGCAGCTGAGGTTAATTTTAATTTAAGGGATCAGATCATAGAGAAGTGTTTTTCTAAGACACTAAGAGTAAGGCTTTTAAGGGAAAGAAACCTAACTTTAGATAATATTGTGGAGATGGCAAGAGCTCATGAAATGGCTGAGAGCCAGGCTAGGCAAATCGAAGAGGATTCTGTTAGGCCTAGGCCAGATAATCTTAAAGTGAATAAGTTACGTTATCAAGCCTATGGTAATGGTACATTTCAAGGAAAAAGAGGAGGAAGCGCAGGAAATTTTGTGCTTTCTAATAGGCTGAGAAATGGTAAGCCTAACTTTAGTGTAAATCAAAATTGTTGGTGATGTGGTCTGCAAGGTCACTGGCATAATGACTGTGCTGTTGCCAGGGATAAGGCATGCCGAAGGTGTGGTAAGATTGGACATTTGGCCCGTGTTTGCCGGTCCAACCTCAGTAGTGTTTCTCATACAAATTATGAGTCAGAACATAAGCCTAAAGCGTCAGTGTCACAACCTGGAATGAAAAAGTCCAGGGGAAGAAGTGGTAGTTCTGGAAATTATTCCAGAGGCCCCAGAGGTCATTCTGGGCCAAACCAGCATGTCAATGTTGTTAAAGATTCTCAGAGTGAAACTTTTTATGATGATGATGATGACGATGATCACTATGAGGATCATTATTTGTTTAATGTCAGAGGCATTTGTGAAACATCTACTTTATTTAATTTTAATGTTAGTAATGTGCCAATTAAATTTATGATTGATTCAGGTGCTACTTGTAATGTTATTACTGCAAGTGATTTTGAGATGTTGAGTAAGTATGCATGTTTAAGAAACTGTAATAAGAATCTGTATCCTTATGGTGTCACAACTCCATTAAAGGTAAGAGGAGAATTCAGCAGTAAGATTGAATCTCCATCTCGGAGAGTTTGTGTGGAGGCAGATTTTATTGTGGTAGAGAAAAATGATGTCATTGATGTTAATTTATGGAAAAAATATTGCCATAGCACTAAATATGTTAAGGATGGGTGAGGATGTAAATGCAATAAATACTAGTACTGCATGTGATAAATATTCTGGTTTGAAAGTTAAATATGAAACTTGCTTTTCAGGTCTGGGTAAGTTGACTGATTTTTCATTGAAGTTACATGTTAACCCTAAAGTGAAACCTGTAGCACAACCTATGAGAAGAATTCCTTTTAATATTAGGGGGCAAGTGGAAAAAACACTTGATGATTTGTTGGGTTTGGATATCACTGAGCCAGTACAGGGACCTACTGAATGGGTATCGGCTCCTGTATTCACCCCAAAGCCTGGGAATAGTAAGGAATTGCGACTCTGTGTTGATATGAGAAGAGTCAATGAGGCTATTTTGAGAACTAGACATCCAATTCCTACTATTGATGAATTGTTGATTGATATGAATGGTGCTGTTGTTTTTTCTAAACTTGATTTGAAGTGGGGTTTTCATCAAATTGAGTTAGACCCTGAGAGTAGATATTTAACCACTTTTGTAACTCACAAAGGTTTGTTTAGATACAAACAGTTGTTGTTTGGAGTTAACTGTGCTCCTGAGGTTTATCAACATATTTTACAACAAGTATTACACGATTGTGAAGGAGTTAAAGTGCTAGCAGATGACATAATTGTGTATGGTACTAATGTCAAAGAGCATGACAAAAGGCTGGAAAAGGTATTGGCAACACTGTGTAGTAGAAATCTAACTCTGAATCCAGATAAATGTAAATTTGGTATGGAAAAACTAGTATTTATGGGTCATGTTTTATCAAAGAGAGGCATTGAACCTACTGATGACAAAGTCAGAGCCTAAAAATGTAAACGAGGTTAGGAGTTTCCTTGGTCTTGTAAATTACTGTGGAAGGTTTATAAATAATCTGTCTACTGTTGAAGAACCACTGAGAAGGTTAACTAGGAAGAATGTAATTTGGCATTGGGGAAGTGAACAGGAACATTCATTCAGGGAATTAAAAAGGAGACTTACTTCTGCTGAGAGCATGGCTTATTTTAATCCAGTATTACCTACTCAGGTAATTGTAGATGCTAGTCCAATTGGACTGGGAGCTATTTTAGTACAGAAACAGGATAATGGATGTTTCAAACCTGTAATTTATGCCAGTAGATCTTTGACAGATGTTGAACGTCGGTACTCCCAGACAGAAAAAGAGGCACTTGCCGTTGTTTGGGCTTGTGAAAGGTTTAGATTGTATGTTTTAGGTATTCATTTTGAGCTAATTAATGATCATAAGCCAATAGAGGTGATATATTCTCCTAATTCAAAACCTCCTTTGCGTACTGAAAGGTGGGCTCTAAGACTGCAGCCTTTTGATTTTAAAGTTAGGTATAAACCTGGGAGGACTAATGCAGCTGATGCATTGTCGAGATTGCCCTTATCAGATATTCCTAAAAGTAATGTAGCTGAAGAATATGCTTACTTTATTGCCAAAAGTGCAACACCAGTAACCTTAACTACTAAGGAAATTGAACAAGAGTCTGGTGTCGATGTTGAGTTGAGTAAAGTCCGTAAGGCTATCAGAAATGGTGATTGGAATGAGGTTCCAGATTTTAAACATGTTAAAGATGAAGTATGTATTTTGGGATGTTTACTCTTAAGAGGTCAAAGAATAATAATACCTAAATTTTTAAGAAGGCAAATTCTTGACTTAGCTCATGAAGGCCATCAGGGAATTGTAAAATGTAAAAGTAGACTAAGACAGAAAGTGTGGTGGCCAGGATTAGATAAAGAAGTGGAACATTATGTAAGAAATTGTAAAGCATGTTTGTTAATGAGTAGTAATAATAAGCCAGAACCCCTGAAACCTACTCCTTTACCTGATAGGCCATGACAACACATTGGTGTTGATATATGTGGACCTTTACCAACTGGTGAAAGTTTGTTAGTTGCTGTGGATTATTATTCTAGATGGTTTGAAGTAGGAATACTGTATTCGACTAGTACTACCAAGGTTGTAAGATGTCTTGATCATTGGTTTACATCTCATGGTTTACCAGGGCTCATTGTAACTGATAATGGTGAGCCGTTTACATCTGCAGAGTTTAAAGATTTTGTTAGGGTAGGTAAATGGTATTTGTCACAGAAAAGTAACACCTTATTCCCCTCAAGCTAATGGTGAAGTGGGGAGACAAAATAGGTCTATTATGAAAGCTATTAAAACAATTAAGAGCTGAAGGGAAGGATTGGAGAAAAGAGTTAAATACTTTTCTTAAAGCTTACAGATCCACTCCACATACTGTAACTAATGTTAGTCCTGCTGAAATCATGTATGGTAGGAAAATTAGAACAAAATTGCCTGAAATGTGTTCAGATTACACTGGTTGTGATGATGAGATTAGAATAAGGGACCAAAAATGTAAAGAAAAGGGGAAAGAGTACTATGATAAGAAATTCTATGTAAAAGAGGGACAAGTAAGTAAAGGTGATTTAGTAGTTTTACAACAAAGTAAAGAAAATAAATTGTCATCAAATTTCTGTAGTGGACCTTATAGAGTCATTGAGAAAAAAGGTAATAGTGTTCAAGTTGAGAGTACTGAGGGAATACAAAGGAGGAGGAATGTTGTTCATATGAAAAAAATTAATTTTGAAAATGAAAAAGATAAGTTTGAGTTTTGGAATGATTGTAGTAATGATGTTGGTGAATTCAGTGTTATTAATGAATTCCATTTTAGATCTGACAATGATGAGTTTCATGTAAATAGTTCAGTGTCAGGTCAGGAACAGCCAAATGTTAATTCAAATGGTAATGCTACAACAAGTAGACCTACACCAGGTGCTGATATTGTTGAAAGAAGGTCTACTAGGGTAAGGAAACCTCCTAGATATTTGAATGACTATGTGAGGTAATGAAGTTTTGTGCATACAGTGTGATGTCATTTATGCTAAATTGCTGTTGAGTGTAAAATGTTTTTCCTGGTGTTTTGTAAAGGAAGAGAGCCTTGATTTTTTTGCATTGTTTTGTAGAATGGTTGTTGAGTTTGAATGCTCAATAAGGGAGGGATGTAGTGTCTGTAAAAAAAACCCATTTTCTTTAATGCACTATGTACCTTAACTCTTGGGGCGTTCTTCCTTAACTTTGGGAACATTCTACGTTTTGAATGTGTTGCTCGAGAAGAGCGCCATGTGTTTGGTTGTTGATACCATGTCGGAACAGTAACGGAAATAATGTTGCTGCTAAGATGCTGCTGTTATTACGCCATCCTCCACACATACAGGCTATTACACTTAACCCTTTAACGCTGAAGCCCTATTTTCAAAAACGTCTCCCGTATGCTGGCGGCCTCCGAGAGGTAGCACCAAAGCGGAAAAAAAGTTTTTTTCAAAAAATCACAGCGCGCTTAGTTTTCAAGATTAAGAGTTCATTTTTGGCTCCTTTTTTCTCATTGCCTGAAGTTTAGTATGCAACCATCAGAAATAAAAAAAATATCATTATCATATATAAATATTGGAATATATGACAGCGAAAAAAAAAACTCAAATATAATTGTATACAAATCGCGCTGTAAGGAAAACGGTTGAAGCTAATGAGTTAATTTTATTTTAGTTGTATTGTACACTAAATTGCGATGATTTTGGTATATAACAGATTGTAAAACGATTAAAGCAACACAGAGAAAATATTATCACAAAATGATGCATGAATTCGTAAAGAGGGTGGACGTAAAAAAAATTTTTTTTCAAAAATTCACCAAAAATCAAAATATTGTGCTAGAGACTTTCCAATTGTGCCAAAATGAAGGAAATTGATTGAATATTACTAGGCTGTGAGTTTTTTTAGCTTACAATTGCATTTTTGAACCATTTCGATCGAGTTAAAGTTGACCGAAGGTTGATTTTTCTATTTATCGTTATTTCGATGTAAATATAAAAACTGTGGAGAGCTAAAGGAATGATATATTTTTGTTGTATTCTACATGAAATTGCGCACATTTTGATGTATAACACTTTATGTAACGAATAATATGAAACGGCGAAAAAATTACAGCAAGCTGACGCAAGAAATGACAGGATTTTCAGCGGAGTCATCCATGGAGAGAGAAGGAAATTGTTTTTCAAAAATTCACCAAAAATCTAAATAATGTGCTAGAGACTTTCCGTTTGTTGCAAAATGAAGGTTAATGATTGGTTGTTACTCGAATGTAATAATTATGGCTTACAGATGCGTTTTTTTATCATTTCGGTCGAATCAAAGTTGACCGAATGTTAAAATTTTGTCAGTTATCGTGATTTTGGCAAAAATATTAAAAAACTGTGAAGAGCTAAAGGAATGACATATTTTTTGTTGTATTCTACATGAAATTGCACACATTTTGATGTATAACACTTTATGTAACGAATAATATGAAAGCGAAAAAATTACGGCAAGCTGACGCAAGAAATGACAGGATTTTCAGCGGAGTATGCTGCGAGCGAAAGGAAAATTTTTTTTTTTCAAAAATTCACCAAAAATCTAAATAATGTGCTAAAGACTTTCCGTTTGTTGCAAAATGAAGGTAAATGATTGATTGTTACTCAAATGTAATAATTATGGCTTGCGGATGCGTTTTTCGATCATTTCGGTCGAATCAAAGTTGACCGAATGTTAAAATTTTGTCAGTTATCGTGATTTTGGCGAAAGTATTAAAAAACTGTGAAGAGCTAAAGGAATGATATATTTTTTGTTGTATTCTACATGAAATTGCGCACATTTTGATGTATAACACTTTATGTAACAAATAATACGAAACGGCGAAAAAATTACGGCAAGCTGACGCAAGAAATGACAGGATTTTCAGCGGAGTTGCTTGTGAACAAAGGAAAATTTTTTCAAAAATTCACCAAAATTCTAAATATTGTGCTAGAGACTTTCCGTTTGTTGCAAAATGAAGGTAAATGATTGATTGTTACTCGAATGTGATAATTATGGCTTACGGATGCATTTTTCGATCATTTCGGTTAAGTCAAATTGACCGAATGTTAAAATTTTGTCAGTAATCGTGATTTCGATGTAAATATTAAAACACTGTGAAGCGCTAAAGGAATGATATATTTTTTGTTGTATTCTACATGAAATTGCGCACATTTTGATGTATAACACTTTATGTAACGAATAATATGAAACAGCGAAAAAATTACGGCAAGCTGACGCAAGAAATAACAGGATTTTCAGCGGAGTTCGCGCGTGCGGAGCGGAGGAAAATTTTTTTTTTTTTTAAATTCACCAAAATTCTAAATAATGTGCTAGAGACTTCCCGTTTGTTGCAAAATGAAGGTAAATGATTGATTGTTACTCGAATGTAATAATTATGGCTTACGGATGCGTTTTTTTATCATTTCGGTCGAGTCAAAGTTGACCGAATGTTAAAATTCACTTTGGTTGCTGGGTCCTTCTCCAGCATCCCTGTCTACAACTCGCCTCACACACTCACTTCCGACAGGCAGCATGCGCCTTTCACGGTCCTGACGCCTTTGTGACATATCTACAAACGTCCTGTTGCAGCACGAATACGCAAACACTCGCCAAAGTTCTGCAAAACACGTCTGTGTCAAAATATCGCTCCGCAAGGTCCGATGCTGATGCTATCTGGCGTGAGTAGGAGGGAATTGCGCGCATGCGGCGTCTGGGTGACGCTCAAAAACAACACAACACCTGGATCCGTGAACTCCCAGCATCCGCCACTGGCGCGTGATTTGAAATCTTCCGCAAACTAGGCCTATAATTATTTTTCCGCGAATATTTAAAAAAAGCATTTTCAGTCAACGTTTGCAACGTCCACTCGGCATTCGACAGACAATTTTTGACAACGTTTAAAACGTCCAACAGGCGTTTAAGGGTTAATAATATCTGAAAATTAGCAATTCATTTTTATCATAAAAAAACATATTTAGTCATGAAAATAACATCAAAATACACTAAATAGAGAATGTTTCCTGGTGAAAAAGTCCGCGAATAATTTATAGATATGTTCCAAAATGCGAATATGGGGGGGTTTACTGTAGACCAGAAGCCAGTGGGTTATGTGAATGGGCCAACAAGAAAGTAATTGGGGCTCTCAGAATCACTGTAGGGGGTAATGATCTGAATTGGGATTGGTATATCGCACAGGTCTGGAATAGCATTAATACTATGGTTAGTGATACTATTGTAATGTCTCCCGCTGAGGCAGTGTTGGGTTATCCAGCGCGAGGCGCATTCAGTTTGTTATCTATTCCATCTCGATGTGATGATACGATTAGATCTTTGGTCTCTACTGCTAAGGAGAGATATGTGCACCTTGCTAGGAATCTTGAGTTGAAGATGCAGGAAATGTGGACAGGAGCAATTCTAAGTCAGATAATGTTAAAGTTGCTGTTGGCGATAAGGTTTTTGTGAAAATAAATGTCAGGAATCAGTTGAATTATAAATTAGGGCCTCAGTTTGAGGGTCCATTTTGGGTTGTGGAAATAAAGGGAATAGTTTTGTTGTTTGAGATGAAAAAATGGGATTGGCAAGGTTGACACATTTATCTAAGATCAAGAGGACAGCTTCAAGGGGAACTTATGGGTTCATATCTTTTTTCTCTCCTCTTTTTCTTGTGTACTTTTATTCTTTTTTTTATTTATTTATTTTTTTGGTTTCCCAGAAACATAATTTGGGTTTTTTTTAATGTAGGAGGATGCTTGTCTGTAGTTTTATGGATTTTGGTGGATTCTGGCTGTCTAATTTTAGTCTGTTTTGTTGTTTTTTCTCTTTGTGCATTGGTGGTGATTTAGCATAATCTTGTCAGTTTTTTTTTTGTTGAGGTGGTTTACTGATCGTCTTTTTTTGCAGTTTTTAGGGGTCTATCACATTTTTTTTTTTGATAGTTGATGTTAAACATTACACAGAAGTCCTGTAGAGTTTATGGCCTTTTTGAAGTTTTTTTGGGAAGAGTGGAAAGTTTGATATACTGTAATTGCCTGTGTGGGGGTTTTATTCTGATTTACAGGGGCTGGTTGTTCTTATTTTAATATGTGCTGCAGTTTTATGTATTCAGGTGGTGGTTGTTGGTTTTGGCATTGTCGGTAATTATATTTCACGGATGCGGTTTCAGTCTTTTTTTCTCTTGAAGGTGTTGGAGTCGATTTTTATGAATTAGGTTTTTTTTTTGAGTAGTGGTTTGTTCAGAAGCTGTGTAACACATTCAGTTTTAGCACGTTGATTTTGAGTTAGTGGTGTTAGATGGACAATTTTTCAGTAAGCAGCTGCTGGGTTTTGGAGACAATTGTTTGTTGGTCTATGACAGCTATTTTTTTTTATGCAGTGACAGTTTGTTAGTGGTAGAGTTGAGGTCTTGTTTTTTATTGACCAACAACATGACCAAGTTACATTATACACCAGTTCCTCATAGCGCCGCCACAGAATGGCTTCTAGGAGCCACAACTGATACAGTTTGGACACGGGAGCCATCTGCTTTATGCCTGCAAGCTTCCACACCTTTGCCTTCATGATAGGACCCATACCCTTTCATTGGAGGTACAGCCATGACAGTGTTTTTTTTTTTTTTTTTTTTTAAGTTTAGATATGATAGAGATTGGCTGCCAAAAGGACAAACAGTATTTGGTATATACTGTTTTTCATGATTTCTGAGCCAGCCCTGAGTAACTTTTATTGTGTATATTTGTTGTACATGGGCGAGGGTGCCCAGTGCTAGGTGGACCGAGCTCCTGTTAAGTATACACAGGGCAGGTATTTCTACGTCAGCGTTTATACAGGTGCACAAACTGGTTAAGCTGACTAACTGCTGACCTATGAAAATATTGCTTTTCATGTGCAAGAAGCCCTGTCCATGGCAAAGTAGTTTTTATGTTGGTGTTAACATTCCGCGCACATAGGAGTTCACTCATATTTTTGGAAGGTGAGTTCAGCATTCAGCAGATGTTCAACTCGCCTGATGCACTGCTTCTGGCCATGACCAGGAGCATGGGAGTAACATGTTCAAGTAATGAAAACTTTGTGATACTTGTGGGTTCAGAAGACTATTCACATGTGGTCAGGCCGCCTATGACATCATAGGTTTGTACCCTCATATTGAACATTGAATGTGACGGTGACATCACACTCTGAGGGGGGGGGTAACAAGTGAGTGTGTGCATTGATGTGTTCCCATGTGCTTTATTTGAGAGGAACTATAGAATGTCTATTCACTTCGATATATGGCCTGATAGTTATCGCTCCTTTTGAAGTTGTGTGATTAACCCTTAAACGCCTACTGGACGTATCATACGTCGACTAAAATTGTCTGTTGGGTGCCAAGTGGACGCATCGATACGCGTCGACTATAAAAATTTCAACTTCGGTCAACTTTGACTCGACCGAAATGGCGAAAAAACGCAATTGTAAGCTAAAACTCTTACATGCTAGTAATATTCAATCATGTACCTTCATTTTGCAACAAATTGGAAGTCTCTAGCACAATATTTCGATTTATGGTGAATTTTTTGACAAAAACTTTTTTCTTCGCCCAGCGGTAACTCGGCCGAAAATTTAAGAAAATTCTTTCGTCATTTTGTCGTAATTTTTGCACTGTTCTATATTAGCGTTACATAAAGTTTTATATATGAAAATGTGCGCAATTTCATGTACAATACAACAGAATATAACTCATGGTTGTAGCTTTATCAGTTTTGAAATATTTTCATATAAATCACGATAACTGCCAAAATTTCAACCTTCGGTCAACTTTGACTCGAGCCGAAATGGTAAAACAACACAATTGTAAGCTAAAACTCTTACATTCTAGTAATATTCAATCATTTACCTTCATTTTGCAACAAATTGGAAGTCTCTAGCACAATATTTCGATTCATGGTGAATTTTTGAAAAAACTTTTCCTTACGTCGCGGCAGAAATTCTTTAAATCACGTTGTCGTAATGTTTGCACTGTTTTATATTAGTCGTTACATAAAGTTTTATATATGGAAATGTGTGCAATTTCATGTAGAATACAACAGAAAATAACTCATGGTTGTAGCTTTTATCCGTTTTGAAATATTTTCATATAAATCACGATAACTGCCAAAATTTCAACCTTCGGTCAACTTTAACTCGACCGAAATGGTAAAAAAACGCAATTATAAGCTAAAACTCTTACATTCTAGTAATATTCAATCATGTACCTTCATTTTGCAACAAACTGGAAGTCTCTAGCACAATATTTTGATTTATGGTGAATTTCTGAAAAAAAAAAAAAAACTTTTTCCTTACGTCTGCGCACAGTAACTCGGCCGAACATCTCAGAAATTCTTTCGTCATGTTGTCGTAATGTTTGCATCGTTTTACATTAGTCGTTACATAAACTTTTATATATGAAAATGTGCACAATTTCATGTAGAATATAACAGAAGATAGCTCATGGTTGTAGCTTTTATCAGTTTTGAAATATTTTCACATAAATCACGATAACTGCCAAAATGTCAACTCGGTCAACTTTAACTCAACCGAATGGTAAAAATGCAATTGTAAGCTAAAACGCTTACATTCTAGTAATATTCAATCGTTTACCTTCATTTTGCAATAAATTGAAGTCTCTAGCACAATATTTCGATTTATGGTGAATTTTGAAAAACATTTTCCTTACGTCTTGTGTAACTCGGCCGAACATCTCAGAAATTCTTTCGTCTCGTTGTCATAATATTTGCACCATTTTATATTAGTCGTTACATAAAGTTTTATATATGAAAATGTGCGCAATTTCATGTACAATACAACAGAAAATAACTCATGGTTGTAGCTTTTATCAGTTTTGAAATATTTTCATATAAATCACGATAAATAGAAAAAATTCGACTTTCGGTCAACTTTAACTCGAGGCGAAATGGTCGAAAACTGCAATTGTAAGCTAAAACACTTACAGTCTAGTAATATTCAATCAATTAGCTTCATTTTTCAACAAACGGGAAGTCTCTAGCACAATATTTCGATTTATGGTGAATTTTTTAAAAAAACATTTTTTTACGTCCGCGCATTACAAATTCATGCATCATTTTGTGAGAATATTTTCTCTGTGTTGCTTTGATCGTTTTACAATTTGTTATATACCAAAATCATCGCAATTTAGTGTACAATACAACTAAGAAAAATTAACTCATTAGCTTTAACCGTTGTGCGTACATCGCGATTTGTATACAATTATATGAGTTTTTTTTTCGCTGTCATATATTCCAATATTTATATATGATAATGATATTTTTTTTCATTTCTGATGGTTGCATACTAAACTTCAGGCAATGACAAAAAAAAATTAGCCAAAAATGAACTCTTAATCTTAAAAACTAAGCGTGCTGTGAGTTTTTGAAAAAAACTTTTTTTCCGCTTCGGCGCTAACTCACCGAACGCCGCCGGCATACGGGAGACGTTTTTGTAAATAGAGGCTCGGCGTTTAAGGGTTAAGACCGCTACTCTTTTCTTTGAGTATTTTATTATTATGCATTTTTTTTATTTTGTTTCACTTTTTTTTCTATGTACCATGAACCAGGATTTAACAAGAACTGTGTTTCTCTTAACAGGAATTCTGGTTGGGTCCTGTGAGGACACTGAATATTGGAGGATGGTGTGTATACTTGACTATGTGACATTTATTTTTAAGAGTGATCATGTCCATTTTATTGATATATATTGATATATATATTTTTGGTCTGGGAACTTTGATTTGATCGATTTGAACAGTTAACGCTCTAATTTGAGTCATAGTTTCCTTTGATTTTGTGAGAGACCATAATTTATGACTCTTAGTTTTTGCAGTTATGCTTTCATTAAATTTCAAATAAAGTTTAATTTTTATAACACGGCATTTAATTCAATGAGCCTGTCTTTGTTCGATGCAAGATGAGAAAGGCGTAATATGTATATATATATATATATATATATATATATATATATATATATATATATATATATATATATATATATATATATATATATATATATATATATATATATATATATATATATATACTATATATATATATATATATATATATATATATATAAAGGATTGACAGAGAGGAAAAATCTATTTCTGAGAAGGTCCAGTGTCACCAGTTGAAATTACATTGTACGAATTTCTAGGTATAACAATGCTAGAATATGCCAGAAAAAGAGCTTTCCAGGAAGCTGGGGTTACCCCAGTCGATCGTCTTTTAGAAGGCGATGGGGTATAATGAAAAATTGGTGAAATACCACTACCACTGAGTATACGAAAGATGCTCCTTATCAAAACCATTAAAGAAGCGTTGACGTTACGCTCCCCACCTCCAACACCGCCAGAACTGGCGACACCAAATACCTACTTCATTCCATGCTGGCACTAACTTAGACTTGGCATGTGCAAGTAGGGAAGTACTAGACTGAACGGAGGGTCACCCGGGTATTACGGGACCTTCCTCAAGAATAGATTTTCTCTGTCAATCCCTTTTCTGGGTCCAGTCCGTGTCAGCCAGTGGAAATAGATAGAGAATCATGCCAAGACTGCTACTACTGGAAAAAGGAGAGACAATCTTTGAAGAGAAAAGCAAAATTATGTGAGAAAATAACTTTAATTAAGCAATCTCTTTCATGGAAGCAAAATACTTAAAAGTGGGTGCAATTCTAAGGCACACCAACAAACTCAGCACTACAAAACAATGGAGGTCCCGATTATGATGGGAAAAACCTCAAAACCTTAAATTACTTAAAAGTAGTGAGAAACATGAAATGTGTTTGAATAAACAAAACAACCTTAAACTATACATGTAAACTTAAAGCTAAACACGTAAGAGACAAAGACTAATAAGATATAACACACACAAATGTCTGCAGGAGTGCGTGGGCCAAACAAAAACTGTCCAGTACCCGCCAGCCCGAAACAATTATGGCTAGTCAGATTACTTTTCCAGCAGCAGATACAAATATATATCAATGAGGGAGCTAGGCAGTGAGGCATAAACAACCAGGAGAATAAGCAGAGAAACAAATGGGAGGTAGGCGGGCGGGGGGAAAAGAAGGATATAAATATTTAAGGTGGAGATGACACTTCCCACTGCTGTAGTAAGAATATTTCAGGGCTTGGTGATTTTAAATAGTGGCGTTTAAACACTAGAGGTGATTTCAACCAGTATATTTTGATAACTCTGAAAGTACATGTGAAGTAATTAATAGAAGTAGCCACTGCTCGAATATCATGAACTTTAGGAACTGAATCTGGAGTTGGCTTGTTTAATGAAATACAGAATTTGTTGCCTTATACCATTAAGAGAAGAGTACCACCTTTCTCCCCTGATACACTTGACTTACTCTGTGGAGTTCTTGAGAGGTAGATTTAGTGTATGAGCTGGACATAAAGATTGAACTTGAGGAAGGCACCACCTTCCAAGGGGCCCACCTGTCCTGTGGGTCTTCGTTCAGCTAAAATCAGGATCAGGGAAAGAGGTTCTCCGGATGGAGGATTAACAAAATTATCACCCTCTGGTGAGCGACAGCTCTGAAGTTCGCACCTGAAGCCAAACTAATTAAAATAAGGTTTTCCTTAACGAATCCTGATAAGAGCAATGGAGAAGTTATCCAACTCTGATGCTAACTTAGGACGTCATTGAGAAAACAAGTAACCGAATGTGGACGTGATACTGGTCTCAGGCAAATGCTCTGGGGATGGATGAAAAATAGGAATCTGTAGGGTCGATTTTAAGAAGCCGTGAAATACTTTCTTCAATGCCGGAAAGCTTGACTGTGGTAGTGGCGGGAGCAGACCTTTCTGAAACAGTGACCTAAGAAGGAAACTCCTAAATTAGTCGTCATAACTTTGTGGTGCTTTCCAGGAAGGAGCCTTTTACTGACTGCTGAGTCATGTTGTCTAATAGTAGAATCTCTTTTATCTGATTCACAAAAACAAGGTATGACAGGGTCAATGTTTGCTCCTTTTTTGGGCTGAACTTTATAAAAGTCCATAAAGCTAGAGACATCTTGATCATGAGAAGCTGAAACACAGTCTTGGTTTGTACTGTCTGGGTCAGAATGGGCTTACAAGAGAATCCGAAGACTCCATAATCCCAGTTCCTGAAGGAGAGGAACCAACTGCTCTTCGGCCAATAGGGGGCTAATGGGGCTGGTTGACCTTTGAATGTCCTGAGTTTGTGTAATACTTTCAGCAGTAAGAATTTATTGGAGAACAGATAAATCCTCTCCCAATTGTTTCCAATCTCTACTGTCATTCTAGGTCTGTGGCGACAGCCTGAGGGGTCCAGGTTGGGAGCTCTGCGTAACAGGGAGCAAGTTGCTCTCCCAGTTCTTGAACAGATCACTTGAGTCCCCGGAACCGGTGGCAAATCCATTGGAAAGATTCCGCGCCAGGACCGCTCCGTCTCCAGGGCAGTCCTGGACAGGAATCCGCCACCACGTTCCGGTCCTGCTGGGTGTTGACGGGTGCCAACGTGCTTGTTAAGCCAGGAGAAGATAGCTACCATCACTTGGTTTTACTCGACCTGATTTGGGCGCCCCTGTTGAGTGCAATGAACTACCACTGCGCTGTCCCAACACCAGCCTGATATGAATCCGACTGGGAGGGCAGATTTTCTTCAGCAGTTAGAAAAGCGCCATGGCTTCCAGGGTGTTTCTATCGGAACTGCTGAAGCATTGTGGACCCACGTTCCTTGTACTTTCTGTTTTGGTGAATATCCCCCCAGCAGCAGAAGCGTCTGCATGTGGTCAACTAGTGCGGAGGAAATTGAAGTGGAATTTGTTTGGACAGGCCCACTGACTGTGGTCCAAGGCGCAGTCTTGTCTTTAAGATTTGAGGATGAGAGGAGACCTTGTCCCTGACAGTGTTTACTTTCGACTCCGCCACACTCTGTTTATGTCTTTAATTTGGCTTGCACCAAAGCAGGTCTGTCACTGGAGGCAAATTGAAAGACCGAGACTCTTTCACACAGGACGACGGGATACTGGCCAGTTTTTGAAACACTCTTGGTGAGAGATGCTATCTCTTTCCTCTTGGAAGGAGGAGATACGTGTGGGAGGACAGATCACTGAACCCAGCCACTGAAACCGAGACTCCCGAGGTCGGCGGGGACTTCTCTGTTCCAGCTAAACACCCAATGACTCTAGGAAATTGGTGACTATGGACGATGGCTTTTTGACACTCGAACCGTTGGAGCCCAGATTATCCAATCGTCAGATGCGCTACTGAAATTATGGGACGAACTGCGCAACCGTATCCATCAACGGTGAATATCTGGGTGCAATGTTCGGGCCGAGGGCATGACCACGAAGGGGTAGGCTTGATTCCGAGTCTGAAACGAGAACTGAGAAGTTCCCGCCAGCTTGGAGCGTGATAATAGCGTCTGAAGATCGATAGGGTGGTGCGGCTCCATAGCGGAGTAGAGTCCAAACCTGAGCTACCGTGAGCATGCGAAACGTGCGCATTTATGTAGAGATTTGAGCCCGACAGATCCAGGATCACTCTTTGTGATCGGTCTTTTTTGAGACAGTGAATAGCCTGCCTTGGCTTTAGGTGCCTTGCTCTTTATTGCTCGTTTTGTTGAGCTTAATTCTGTTCCTCAATCATAACCAAGAGTTGATGGGTGGCTGGTAAATCTGTTTAGAGGGAGGATTCTTGATCAGCTCACCCCAGTCCCCCTTGGACACAATGCTGTGTGCCCAAAGGGCTGAAGGTCCATTGGTCCCTGAACCAGCCACAGGCGACCGCCTGCGTTCTCAGTGGGAGGGGAGGCGGGGTTTGTTCCCCCTCTCTGCGTCCAGGTCTTCCTCTTGGGGTGGTGTTAGGCCTTCCTGTAGAGCCTTGCGCACCTCCTGCAACCCTGTGAGGCAGTAGAGAAAAAATGCACAGCCTTCATATGTAGGGTTGTATGCTGGTGAGATACATAGGAGGCACCAGCTGGTTCCAGACAACACGTACTGTTGGGGTTGGAGACTTAGAGGTAGATGGCTGGGCCACTGCGAGGCCGGGCAGCTTGAACCACCGCCTGATGGAGCAACATGCTCTGAACACTTGCACTCCTCTCGATGCCAGGGGCGGCCGATTCTGAGATTAGCTGGCAGCTTATAAGTGGGAATTCCCCACACCGGCGCGCAGACTCTGGTCAGCCCATGTAGCCTCGGAGCATGGCCGGATGTAACACTCTTCTTCAGGGAGGTTGGGTCCCCAGGCTCGACTTTTAATGACTTGTTGAGCTCAAGTGGCGGATTGTGGCGTCAGTAAAAATAAATTTTCTGCATGATTATGCATAATAAACTCATGTAAGTCTGGCTGGAGCTCGCCAGGAAAGACTTAGCTAGGACCTCAGAAGGGTTAGATCCGAGCCGGAGGCGACAGTAGCCTCCAGTAAGACAGCCGGACTCAGGACAGACTGGCAGTGCGAACTCAAACTCGCCTTCAACAAAGATTCCGGCAGCTTAGGGAGCCATTTCATAAAGCTAAAATTGGGCGCCAAAGAGGTCCAGCTTGCCTACAGTGAAAGTGGGCGGGTCACCAGAACTCATTACTTCTGGGAATACCAGGGAAGTAGGGGTCATTTCCTTAATTGAGAAGGATTACCGTCCAAAAGCATGCTCAGGGCACGTAGCCAGGCAAACTTTGTCCCATGCAAGAGTGGGAAGATCTTCTCCCAGGGTGAACATCATTGAAATTGCCATGAAAAGGGTGTTTGTGTTCACTGCCTGCCACTCCCGTCAGAAGTGCGCGGAGAGCACGACTTTGGGCCTGGTCTAGGGATGACAGTCTCTAGGTACCTTGTCTGACCGAATCGAGCCTTCAGTAAGCATACGAAGCCAGATAAGGAGGCAGAAGATGGAAGAACTCCAACTCACTCCAACCGTCTGGAGTACCCGGGCCGTCTAGGGTAAGTTTGCCATCATGTTGGATGGCGGTTAACACGAGCTTACGCCAAGGGTTTCCCGACATCAAGCAGTGGAGGAGGTCACTTGGTGTCAGGGGATAGAATACTGCGGTTCTGCCTTGGGTTAATGACAAACCTCCCAGTATATTATCATAGTTGGCAAACTTATCTGAGATCTTCTCAAACCTGAATCTAGGTCCTCTGTGAGAACTTTTGTACAGCTCAGTGGCAGGGCTTGCGCATCAAAAAGAGGTTGGCGAGGAAGGCTTGGTTTTTGCAGCCGCCTCGCGCCTTTGCGGAGAACTGGGTTTACTCCCGGAGGAGCTACCGGTCCTGAAACCTTAGCCTTGGCGGGGAAGGCAATGCCTTCTTGGAAGTGGGGACTTCAGCAGCCCGCATAGCCTTCATGAAGTCTTCCAACATGAGGATAGCAGACGGGCTCCTATCACCCAAAGGGAAAACTTCAAAACCTGCAAGCAGAAAGACGGAGTAAACAGAGAGTCAAACAAGGGGCCCTTGTATCTCCCACTTACCTCACCACTTACCACCTGGTCTGCTCGTATTCGCCGGTTCCAAGTGCGAAGATTTAGCGGCAACATCCTCCGAACCTCGGCATACATGATGTCCGCGGTGGCTGGGTGCGCATCCGCGGATTTTGCTGAATATTAGGGGTGGCAAGTTCTTCTGGCACTGGCCGCCACCTGGGCGTCCGAGGGCGTGGGAGCTTCCCGTGGAACATTCCCTGCAGACAGCCACCCAGGCCGGGAGGGATTCAAGGCAGACTTCTTGGAGAAAGCTACGTCCAGCCTGTAAGGAAACCTGCAGTTAACCAGGAATGAAAAAGTCAGGCGGAGAATATAAACAACATATCGCATGAGAGCATGGACCGGAGGAAAGAAGACTTTCACCACCATTTCATCCTGGATGGTCGAGGAGAAGAGCAAAGCAACCTCACAGCCATCCCGAGGTGCCAAACAACGGAGTCGTCAAGTGGGACCGCACAACCAGCGTCAGGTCGACGCACTGCGTGTCCCATGGGGTTGTTGAAGGAGGCGGTACACCCGACTCCCTCTGCGAACAGTCTGTAAGGTAAAAGTACATGAACCTCACACCCCAAGCAAAATAAAGTCGGCAAGACAGGAAACTCAACTACAACCGAGATACTCCACGTGAAGAACTCCCCACATAAACTGGCCAATAAGCTTTAAATGCACAGAGTGGAAGGTGGGATTCAGACCGGAAGACTCGAGGAATGAAGACGAAAACCAGGGAACAACCATAAGGTGCCAGAAAAATAGCGGCGGAGCCAGGTGTGAGACGGATTCACGTATGATAAAACAAAATAATCATAACAATAATCAACAATAAAAATAACAAGTGATGGTAATACTCCGGAGACCAGAGGAGTCCGTTACGCTTGCGTGACATAGAATCATCCACCATCACCTCCCCGCGAGGCTCGCCAGATAAAGTGTCTATGTTCATAACATGCAGCGAGCCACACCTTCACCCCTAACTTACGTGGCCCGATGGGAGATGAGAGGTGAGACAGGATTCCCGAACAACAGCTCGAGGAACAAGCGAACCACCCACCCCACCACCCAGCGAAGCTGGGGACGGTATGGGGAGGAGCGAATCCCACTCTACCAATGGGAGGTCCGGACTTCGGAGAAAGCATGCATCTAGCGTCACCACTTACCAGTCGCAAAGCTGAGGGGAGGAGGGGGGGTAGTTAAAGGAGCAGGCTACCGGAGGGGACAGAACAAGGAAGAACATGACACCCGCTCAGCTGCATCCTTCCTCAAACCAGACTTGGAAGGTAGCCTCTCCAGGAGCTACAGCCAAAGCCCAACTCACTCTAGAGCGTAGCCTAATATAAACCCTAACCTAGTATAGGTTAGGAAGGAGAAAAAGTGTAAAAGGAGGAGGAACCAACAGGAGAAATTTTTTGTGCCGAAAACCAGCAGGATCGAGTAGGGATAAGTGACGACTAACTAGAGGCTCACATCAAGAACTCGATTCCCCAAATTGGAGGAAGAGGACTAAGGGAGCTCACTCTGACCCAGTAAAGCGATCGGAGGAAACAGCCACCAAAACTCCCTCAACCTGATCTCGCACCAGAGCAGAGATGGAGCCCACACTACAACCATCATATAAAAACAATCAAAAATAAAAAATTACGTTCACAGGGCGTAGCCTACCTAGGGAGGGAGGCACTGAGGTAAACCACACAAACAAAACAATAAAGCAAAAATAAATTAAAGTACTAAAAAACTAAAGAAAACTACCATCTTCAAGTATAAAATAATAGCCTATGAGACTAAATGAAAAAGAACCCAACCTGGTGGGTACTTGGGCGAGGGCATCACCCTAGAGAGAAACCGACGACCAAAAATACAAAAACAAAAACCTTAAAAATGGAGGAGCCACACTTGCGAACCACCAGGAAGGAATTCAAGGAGCTGAAATCTATATGGCGGCAGAGAACCAACTCAGCGAAAAAGAACAGAAGGGAGTGCGCCTACCATGATCGACCTTAATGACCCGAGGCGCCGTGGCGTCATAAAAGATCTCATATTTATGAAAATACGAGAGACTTAAACAGCCAAAAACAGATCAAAAACCCGCCAAGAAGATGGTACTTAACTTAGAATGGAAAAGGTGCTGCGATGCCATTGTAGGTGATGAAAAAACAATCCAAAAAGAGACGACACACAAAAAGCGAAGCGGATCACGTGCTACAGAAAATGGAATGAAGTAGGTGGGCGCTGGTGTGCGGGTCCTGGCGGTGTTGAGTGTGTGGGAGCCAATAACGATACCGCTCTTTCACGAGGGTTTTGATAAGGAGAGATCTTTCCGAGGTATATTTTCACGTGTGTGGTATTTCCTCACCGCTAATTATGCAACGTCTTCTAAAAAGGCGATGTTCGACTGAGGGTAGTATTAGCTTTCTAAGCTCTTTTTTCTCTGGTATATCTAGCATTGTTATACCTAGAAATTAGTGCTGTAATGGAAATTTCATAGACTGACATAGGGACTGGACTCAGAAATATATGTATATATATATATGTAACATATATATATATATATATATATATATATATATATATATATACTATATATATATATATATATATATATATATACATATATATATATATATATATACATATATATATATACATATATATATATATATATATACATATATATACATATATATATACATGTATATATATATATATATATATACATATATATACATATATATATATATATATATATATATATATGCTATATATATATATATATATATATATATATATACACACATATATCTAATATATATATATATATATATATATATATATATATATATATATATATATATATATATATATATATATATATATATATATATATATATATATACATATATATATATATACATATATACTTTATATATACATACATATACATATATATATATATATATATATATATATATATATATATAATATGTATATATATATATATATATATATATATATATATATATATATATATATATATATATATATATATATATATATATATACCAGACTATCATTATCATGAGTCGAATCACAAAAAATAATAATGAGATTGTTTTGAATGAATAAGAAATAAAGATACTCCCGATATTGGCAATGAACAGTGTGGTTTTATGAGAGATAAAGGGACAAGAAATGCAATTTTTATTTTGAGAATGTTGATGGAGAGCAATAGAAGTGAAAAAAGATCTATATATTTGTTTTGTTGACTATGAAAGGCTTTTGATCGGGTTAGATATGTAGACCTTATAAGGATATTGGAACAGATAAATATCGATGGGAAAGATCTAAGATTGATAAAGAATTTATATTGGAATCAGAGGCATCAGTGAAAGTAGAAAATGGCAGATCAGGGACTCGGCACATCAAGAGAGGTGTAAGACAGGGTTGTGTGTTATCACCTGATCTCTTCAATTTATATAGTGAAATGATAATGAGAGATCTCAGAGATATGGAAGGAATTAAGGTTGGAGGAGTCAATATTAATAATATCAGATATGCTGATGATACAGCACTTGTTGCAGACTCTCATGATAAACTTCAAAGCTTTAGTCAGTACTTTTACGAGTCAAGTAGAGAAAGAGGTCTGTCAATAAATATTAAGAAAACAGAAGTTATGGTTATCTCAAGATGAAATCCCCAAGAACAGATATAAGAATTAATGCTGAAACAGTTAAACAAACCGATAGTTTTAATTATTTAGGATGCACTGTCACAAGTGATGGAAAATGCGAAAAAGAGATCAGAAAGAGAATATCCATGGCAAAAGATGCATTTGGTAAGATAAAAGATTAGTCACCAACTCAAAAATATCGATGAATCTTAGGAGAAGATTTGTGAAATGTTTTGTTTGGTCTGTATTGTTGTATGGCTGTGAAACTTGGACCTTGAGGAAGGCAGATGAGGAGAGGTTACAGGCTGCAGAAATGTAGTTTTGGAGAAGGATGCTGAAAATATCATGGACAGAAAGGAAAACTAATGAGCAGGTATTAGAGAGTAGGCATTGAGAGAGAACTTTTGGCTTCAGTGGAGAGGTAGACAAAGCGCGGTTTGTGGGTCACATAGTGAGAAGACAAGAACTAGAACATCTCTCTCTCACTGGTAAAATCAATGGAAGTCGGCCAAGAGGAAGACCTAGACAAAAATATATGGATGGATTGGTGAGAATGACTGGAGGAAGAATGTCTGCAGCTCAGTTGCTGCAGAGAGCCGGAAATAGAGAGGAGTGGCGAGCCATGATTGCCCGACGTCCTTGGGGATATGGCACCTGGATGGATGATGATATATATATACTGTATATATACTATATATATATATATATATATATATATATATATATATATATATACTAATGACCAACATGGTGCTGCCCAAGAAAACTCTGAATGACAACACTCCTTCTACTCTCTCTCTCTCTCTCTCTCTCTCCCTCTCCCTTTCCTGTTAAGATAGTTGCTTTAATTACATTGCCCAGCATTTTATACATTTGATATTTCACCCCTCACCTCCACTTCCTATCGGCACTGAACTTGGACTTAAAGAGCATCGGGAGTGCCACTATTCATCTCAGTGAGCTTGAAAACTACGGATTAGACACTAATATCTGTTGTTTTCAGTTATTTTTACATGTTACCCCCTTCCCATCCCTTCTCACCCCCCTTCCTATCAGGGCTGAACTTGGACTTAAAGGGCATCGGGTGTGTCACTATTCATCTCAGCAACCTTGAAAACTATGGATTAGACACTAATATCTGTTGTTTTCAGTTAATTTTATGTCCCCCCTTCCCATCATTCTCACCTCCCCTTCCTATCGGGGCTGAACTTGGACTTAAAGGAGACTGAGAGTATCACTATTCACCTCAGCAACCTTCAAAACTATGGATTAGACACTAATATTTGTTGTTTTCAGTTATTTTTACATATCATCCCCTTCCCACCCCCTTTCCAATCAGGGCTGAACTTGGACCTGAAGGATATTGGGAGCTTCATTCTTCATCTCTGCAACCTCGAAAACTATGGCTCAGACGCTAATATCTGTCGTTTTCGGGTATGTTTATTTGTCACTTCCTTCCCAACCCCCTTCCTATCAGGGCTGAACTTCAACTTACAGGGCACTGGGAGTGTCACTATTCATCTCAGCAACCTCAAAAACTATGGATTAGACACTACTATCTGTCATTTTTGGTTATTTTTACATGATGCTTAATTGGGGCTAAAGCAGCATCTTCCTGAGCTGATGAAGAAGGAAGAGGCGCCAAGCACCCAAATGTTGGCACCAAATGCTCCACAGTTGGTGCTGAACGCCAGGAAGCTGGGTCTGAGTGCTTGAATTTGGTGCCGAGTGCCCACTGTTGATGCCGAGTGCCAAAGTGTTGCTGCCGAACGCTCCACTGTTGGTGCTGAGCAGTCGGGTGCGGAAGATTGACAAAGTGGGCGCCAAGCGAGGGAAAGAGAGGGGCACTCTGAGCTGAAAGAGTGCTTAGCAGACAGTGACAGGTGCTTACTTGAAGAATCATGTCACTTCACGATGAAAACGGGCACTTGTGACTCGAAAGACGAAACTGCAGGAGGGCTGAAGACTAACACTAGCCTCCTTACATCTCTTGACAGGAGGAGGGGAGATGTCTACTACATTGGAGTGTCTTTTCAAAGGCAGAGAGACAGAAGATCAATGCCGCTGATGCCTTGCGTCCGGCAAAGTCTTCTGACTCCAACGACAGACGAGAAGCACTGAATGAAACGCCTTTCCAATGGCACTCTGTCAAAGCCTGGGACTGTGCAACAGGCTCAACGGAGGGGGGGGTGACTGCCCGTGGGCAAACCCCGCTGGCCTCCCTTGGACCTACGGTATGTTTCTCCCGGTGTGGGGGAGCGGGACACTGACCTTCGTCTAGGAGCTCCAGAGGACGGAGAGCCACCTCCTCAATGCTCACAACACTGACACTTCAAGGTCTTCCCTTTACTATCTTCCCAATCCTGACACTCCAAGCATGTAAGCTTTCTACTACATTCCTGACCCTACACTTGCCATACTTAGTGTGTGAACCATAAGCCACTTTTAACAAGTCTAATTTTGCACCCATCAATGCAATAACAAATGCTTGAAGAGCTGAAGTCTGACATATTTGTCTATCTTTAGAAATAAAGTTAACTAACGATATTATTAAGATCGGAAAAGCCACCACAAAAAAAGTGAAAGAGAATGCTTTACCAAAAATACAGGGCAAAAAATGCAAAAAAGATGAAGCAGAGACCGCACAAGACCACCAATGTTAATCAGGAGCCGGCAGAAAATGAACTGAACCTCTATGCTGAGTTGTACTTATCAGTCCTGAAAGTGGGCGGGACCCTGTCACCTACACTAGTGACAGCAGCGCCAGCGTATAAATCTGAATTTTGTTAGACTGCCATGTAGAAAACTAGTAGCTAATCAATTGCTTGGTCACTTATATAAAACTAGAAACACATGACAATACACAAAGCACTACACCCAAGAGAAAATACAGACAGACTATACATAACACAAAAGGAAGGAGGGAGAGGTCTACTAAGCATAGAGGACTGTGTCAATATCAAGAGCACAGCACTGGGGCAATATCTGAAAACCAGTGAAGATGAGTGGCTAAGGAGTGTATGGGAAGAGGGACTGATAAAAAGTAGACAAAGACCCAGATATATACAGGGACAGGAGAATGAAAAACAGAACAGAGGAATGGCACAGCAATGCATGAGACAGACTAAAGAACTGGTCAGCAATGATTCATGGCAATGGCTACAGAGGGGAGACCTCAAAAAGGAAACAGAAGGAATGCCAACAGCAACACAAGATCAGGTCCTAAGAACAAGATATGTCCAAAGAACAATAAATGGAAATAACATCTCACCCATATGCAGGAAGTGCAATATGAAAGACAAGACCATAAACCACATAGCCAGCAAATGTCCAGCACTTGCACAGAACCAGTACAAAAGGAGGCATGATTCATTTGCAGAAGCCCTCCACTGGAACCTGTGCAAGAAACACCAGCTGGCTTGCAGTAATATGTGGTACGAACATCAACCTGAGGGAGTGATAGAAAACGATCAGGCAAAGATCCTCTGGGACTACAGTATCAGAACAGATAGGGTGATACATGCCGATAAACCAGACTTGACGCTGATTGACAAAATCAAGATGAAAGTGTTTCTCACTGATGTTGCAATACCATGAGACACCAGAGTAGATGAGAAAGAAAGAGAAAAAATTGATAAGTATCAGAACCTGAAAATAGAAATAAGAAGGATATGGATATGCCAGTGGAAATTGTACCCATAATCATAGGAACACTAGGCACAATCCCAAGATCCCTGAAAAGGAACCTGGAAAATCTATAAGCCAAAGTAGCTCCAGGACTCATACAGAAGAGAGTGCTATTAGAAACAGCGCACAGTGAGAAAAGTGATGGACTCCTAAGGTGGCAGGATGCAACCCAGAACCCCACACTATAAAAGCAATCCAGTCAAATAGGATGACTGTGATGGATAAAACAAAAAAAAATAATAATAATAATAATAATACAGTGAGACAATAAAGTAGGGTAGAAGCTTGGCAGATAAGTAGAAAGAAGGAAACTTGACTGGAAAACAGCATACAAGGTAAAAAGGAAAGCATTAGGGGCCAAAGAGACAATCAGTGCAATGCCTACAGAGTGCAATTTGAGGAATGCATATGGAAATACTGCTTATAGGTTGTGCAATATTACAATCACATGCTGTTAACCTTATGAGGTAAACAAAGGGTACTCTTATTACTAAATAAATCTACTGGTAAGTAGGATAAGAAATTACCCCTACTTGACTTTAGTTTGTTTTAGATTAGCAATTCAATTGTTTTTTTATCAGACATCCACCACTCAGTTTCTTTCCCCCAAATGGATGTTAACGGACAGTATTAGAAAAAGAATACCTATTTGTAATTTGCAGGAACATTCATTTTAGATAAACAAACCACAAGTTTAAGGCTCAATAACACCTACCTCTTCATATTCACTACTGTCATCACTGTCTTCATTCACATATTTGCTATCATACGCTGCTCCTTTACTTGCTGTTTTGGGTTTCTGCGGATCTGTTCAAGAAAAATATATAGTCTCTTAAAACTAATTTTTTTCACATACAAATCCATTACTTCACATTAGCCCAATCTGTGGTAACAGCCATCCCCATACATGTCCCATTTCTACCCACCTGAGTATGCATCTGTGTCTCTGAACACCTCTATTGAAGAACATTAGTCATTCTTTGCATAGTCTGAATCAGCTATAGCTTGATGGGCTGGAAGGTGGGCAATGGACTTTTATGTGAACAAATTATTTTTCAAAAATTGCATTTGCTTCACCAAAAACCCATTAATGTACATTAGCCTGAGTAGCTACTGTACTCAGGCGGGATGGACTTATGCCCAGACAATCATTAGAGATCTTAAAACTTCTAGAGATGCTATTTGCTAGGGTTAGTAACTGGATCCGAAATCTTGAAGCTAACAATGAATGAAATTTTGGCACTTATCGTGATTTATATGAAAATATGTCAAAATTGATAAAAGCTAAACCATGATCATTTTTTGTTGTATTCTACATGAAATTGCACACATTTTCATATATAAAACTTTATGTAATGACTAATATAAAACAGTGCAAAAATTACGACAAAGTGACTAAAGAATTTCTGAGATTTTCAGCAGAGTTAGCACGGACGTAAGGAAAAAGTTTTTTTCAAAAATTCACCATAAATCGAAATATTGTGCTAGAGACTTCTCGTTTGTTGCAAAATGAAGGTAAATGATTGAATATTACTAGAATGTAAGAATTTTAGCTTACAATTGCATTTTTTTACCATTTCAGTCAAGTCAAAGTTGACTGAAGGTTGAAATTTTGGCACTTATCGTGATTTATATGAAAATATGTCAAAATTGATAAAAGCTACAACCATGAGTTATTTTTTGTTCTATTCTGATTTTCAGCAGAGTTAGCTGATGCTTTCTTTTGGGATAAGAAAGAAATTCGCGCATGCGCAGCTGGGTCACGCTTGTAAACAAAACAATAGCGTGATCCGTAAACTCCCAGCATCCCTCACGGCGCGTAATTTAAAATTTTTCGCAAATGAGGCCTATAAGTATTTTTCCGCAAATATTTAAAAAAAACTTTTTGTAGTCGACGTATTTTACGTCCACCTGGCACCCGACAGAACTTTTGTCAACGTAAAATACGTCCAGTCGGCGTTAAAGGGTTGAGATCATTTCCAATCAAATCCTCTAAGGAGAGATTTGAACAACACCCACCAACGTCCTTCCCAATCAACTGTTCAAGGGGAGGCCTTAGAGATAAAATCTTCCAATGGGACACTGAAATAGGAAGAGTTGGAGATTACAAGAAAACCCAAAGGTTCCACAGAAACAAGAAGCGAGTAGAGCAGTATTCGAGTTCCATCCACCAAGGAGAGTTATATCTCTCATTGTTTTCATGCTCCCAAACTGACTAAACTGAACTGTCTAACAAGAGTGATTTTGCAATCATAACTGTAACAGTAATTTGTACTTAAGTTTGTAGTTAACTTTCATCATTAAAGCAAGAAACTACTGTCTCGTCTCTATTACGCCTTTCTGAGAGATATCAGTACTTTAAGATAATTTCCCTTCAAAATAGCAGACTCGTTAGTGGCAGACGACGAGAGAGGCGCTGTGGACGGCTGTTTCGGCACTCAGAAGAATCTTGCAGGTAAGAAGGGAATAAAATGAATGTGGGCACGACATAACAAACAAGAAGTAGCTTAGCCTACACTGTGGTATATCATATATATGTTACAGTGAATCTGTATAATCAGGGAATATATATATTCTCTGATATTTTCAGGGAATGTGCATAATGTCTGATTCACTCAGAGGATATGTATATTCCCTGAAATTTTTAGTGAATATACATATTCCCTGATTATTCGGCCTTATTATTATACAGATTCCCTGAATGGTGTTTGGTATGAAAGAACAATGAAATAAATAGCTGAAACGATAAACAAAGCCTTGTTTTCACAATGTAAACTTGAATGTAAACACAATGTAAACCACTGAACTAGCGAACCATGGTAGGAGTCCATCTAATTACCACCTTCCAACCCCGGTGCTATACCCCCAGTCATACGCCATCCTTCCTACTGTCAACACCATGGCAAATCCAACTGAGCGTGATTTAGAAGCACATTTTCGGGAAGAATTATTCCAAAGAAGTGAAGGAAAGAAATCTGTCTTGCTTCCAAAAGAACAGTATAATGAAATTATTTCAGAACTGACAGCAATTGACTAGTCAGGCAAAAAGACGCCTCATGAATACTACCTTCTGAAGAAGTATGAGATCCTCAAGTGTGGTGATGTTCTCAAGTTGATTAGAAGACGGAGTGCCAATGAAGATCCTATCTATTTTGCTACATTGGAGGATACATTCGACATTATTAAGCGTGCTCATATTGCAACTGGCCACGGAGGGCGCGATAAGATGGTAAAGGAATTATCTAAAATGTATGCCAATATTACCCATGATGCAATATCTATTTACAAATCACTGTGCATCGAATGTCAGCGTAAACGTAAGCGACCAACAACCAAAGGGACTGTTTTTCGACCTATTCTGACAAACAACTTTGGCTCCAGATCACAAGTTGACCTTGTAGACATGCAGGCAATGAAGCAAGGCAACTATAAGTGGATAATGGTCTACCAAGATCACCTTACAAAGTTCTGTGTAATGAGACCTCTCACATCAAAACGTGCTGCAGAAGTTGCGTATCAGCTGTTGGATATTTTTCTTTTACTTGGTGCACCGGAAATTCTACAAAGTGACAACGGATCGGAGTTTACTGCTTGTGTTATTACAGAACTTAAAACTGCTTTGGCCTGATCTCGTAATGGTTCATGGAAAACCTAGACATCCACAGAGCCAGGGGTCAGTTGAACGAGCAAACTGTGATATTAAAGATATGTTGGTAGCCTGGTTGAGTGATAATAATACAACAGACTGGACAGTTGGTTTAAAATTTGTGCAGTTTCAAAAAAACTCTAGCTACCATTCTGGCATTAGAAGGTCACCATTTGCTGCATTGTTTGGATCTGATGCAAAAGTAGGACTGACAACTTCAGCTCTTCCACATGATGTAATTCACCGTCTCCAAAGTGAGGACGATTTGCTGGCAGTAATTACGGAAGAAACAACTTCAGATGAACCACCTGCTGTCGAACCAGTTAATGCTGAACCACCTGCTGTCGAACCAGTTACTGCTGAACCACCTGCTGTCGAACCAGTTACTGCTGAACCACCTGCTGTCGAACAAGTCACTGCTGAACCACCTGCTGTCGAACAAGTCACTGCACTGGGAGTATTGTGCACGACTGTGATTAGAGGTTAGTCAGTAGGGTATCCTTATGGTCGAACGGATAACAAATTTCCCTCAATACACTGTATTTTTATGTTATTATGTGGATTGTAGTGAGTGTAATACAAGTTCCTGCCGAACCATCTGCTGTCGAACCAGTTACTGCTGAACCACCTGCTGTCGAACCAACATCACCACTCTCCGTTCGTCAAAAGAATATTACCTCTCAGCGGCGTGCGTGCGGAGCACAGCTTTCACAAGCTGAGCGTATGGTTAAAGCGAAGTCGTCGTATTATGGACCGTGGAAACGTCGGGAACAATGTAACGATTCCGATACCAATGGTGGATAGGGTCGTGGGGATCAAGGAATATCATGGGAATAATTATGGATATTGAAGAAAATGACAATTACACGATTGCAGTGAAGAGTGGTATACTGAGTGGGAAATATACCAGGAATCAGTTTGATTTATGTACGTATGAACTGTATTCAAAAGACCATGTGACAACCGATAGGATTGTTTAAGCCGAACTGCTGTGCAGCAAGAGTCGAAGTCAGGTGGTCAAGGTTTGCCAAATGCAACTGTGCTGGTTCAAAAGCGTTGTCAAACAAATCGATGTAAATGTTTTAAGCTGAAAGTTAAATGCAACTCACGATGTCATGCAAGTTTGCATTGTGAAAACAAGGCTTCCTTCTAAATATTAGAATGCGCCTTATTATTTTTTTACTAGTTTTATTGTAAATGAGTATTTTGTGACAGACAAGTTTTATTTTCTGTTCATAATAAATTTTGTTACATCCAAGTGTTTTATGTGATAAATAAAATATTACAGAAGTGTATTACTGTTTTTAGTGATTTATTCCATTATTCTACCATACCATACAAGTTTACATTGTGAAAACAAGGCTTTGTTTATCGTTTCAGCTATTTATTTCATTGTTCTTTCATACCAAACACGATTCAGGGAATCTCTATAATAATAAGGCCGAATAATCAGGGAATATGTATATTCACTAAAGATTTCAGGGAATATACATATCCTCTAAGTGAATCAGACATTATGTACATTCCCTGAAAATATCAGAGAATATATATATTCCCTGATTATACAGATTCACTGTAACATATATATACGGTATCCTAGCCTACACTGCAATGTACTCTATATTCACATAATATTGTATTATACGAAAATCAACATAACGAATATGCATCTTTTAATTCACAGTATCCAATAACATTGTATATATTATACTGCTTTAGTACTATAAATTGCGATCATAGCAATCAATGTTTTAGTTTGGAATTTGATTACGCTCTAAGTTTATTTTGCCGTGTTTAACTCAGTTCAGAGCACTTTTCTTGCTTCTAGTTAGCGTACATGAATCTCTAGATACTTTATTTATATGGGGCAAGGTTATTTTTTGTTATACGAAGTGTTTTTAAGCCAAAATATAACTTAATAACATCTCGTTGGGAAATTAATTTACCTATTTTTTCGTTAATAGATGATGTTGGTCGTTTGGGGGCATGTTTGTTTTGTGTAGAAAAAATTAAGATTCCGTCTGCTATTTTCACTTGGTGTTCTATGGCTACCCTTGTGATCTTTATTTCCTGTTTGATTTTCTTTAGGAGGATGATCAATATCTGAAGTTGTAATTTGAGCCATCTCTTTACCTTGGTTTTAGGTTCCACTAAGTACTAGCTTCACTTGAGCTAAGCACACTATAGCAGTTATATATTAAGCAAATTTATTTGGAGTACATGGGGGGAGAACCTGAAGGAGTCTTTCCTCTCTTGAGGTTTCTTAATTGTTCTGACTCCATTAGATCAGGCAGAGATTCTGCCTGTCATAGATTTACTAGTTTAAAAGTAGGAGATGGAAGAGATGACGGGAGAGCCTCATCATCTGGAGGTGACTCATTTCCAACCACAGGCAGCTTGCCTGCTTTGATGGAATATGCTCTTGCCTTCAGTGACTGAGCACCTGACCCAGATACCTGGGCCCCTACCATAGGGGTTGATACACCTACTGCAGGAGAAGGTGCCTCCTCTGGTCCCCTTGGGAGGTAGCAAATTTAGAGCTCTTGCATAGCTCTTTGACTGGCCCAATTGTTGTTTGGCATATCCAATGCTTACATGTTCAGCATTAGCTTTATTGACTGCTGACTGTTCATATTTATATGCTTTACAATTTTTATTATTAGCCTTATGGTTGAGCTGACAATTACTACACTTTGTTGTTTCAGAACATGCACCATGGACAAGGGCGGAGCAATTTATACAAACTTTTGTGTTCTTACACGCTCCTGATGAATGACCAAACTTGAAACAAAGCACACAATAGGTTTCGGGAGGAAGGGTCTTACTCGCACTCTTTCGTTTTCAAAGTTTACACAGGATGGCACATTACGGTCTTCAAAGGTTAAAATTATCATATTGGCAATGGATGTCTTTTTCAATTTTTATACTGATGATGGGCTCATTTGACACCTTGGCCTAACTAAAACTCAGTTGGGGTCTGATTTCTATAATCATATCATGCCCAAAAGGATTCATTACAGATAACATTTGAGCTTGAGATTTTGATTTAGCATGTATGAGCACTGTGCCATTTCCAAACCTAGATATCTCTCCACACTTTATTCCTCTCACCTGCTTCTGGAGGTACTTGCAGAACTTGTAATAATTGTAGTTCTCCTCTTTAGCTGTAGCAACTAGCCACATAGGAGGTTTGGGAGTTCTGGATGGAGTATTATACTGTGTTTTCTGACGAGAATCTTGAACCCATTCAGATAGTACACATATATCCAAATTTTTTGGTACTTTATCTGTCAAAGCTCCTTTTATAATGGACTGATTTATTTGCATGGTACTGATATTATTACTAACCTTTATGGCATCTTCACATTTATCATAAGTAACCCATCCTTCCCATTTTAAGTCGACTTCTTGAAAGTTCATCCGGATTTCAACTAGGGTTCCAAAGGGATGGAAAGTTGTCAAAATAGTTTCACAGGTGCACTGCTATGTCTATTACATGAAGCACTCGCAAATTCTTTACATTTGGTACTAAGCAAAGGTTGTCAGAAGAGGAGGTTCCAGCAGTCATCAACTGTGCTGAGACAGCACCATCAAAAGGCCCAGGGGCACTTGAATCTTTATTTTTACTTGTCATAAAGATAAACGGGAAAAAAATAATTAAACCTGAAAGCTTTAAAAGATATCATTTGCCTTTCATGGAGCTTATTCTTCCACCAATGGCACAAGTGAGAACCGACTTCTGAATGTCCTTGTCCCTACCCTAACCAACAGGGGATGGCACAACATGATTAGAGTAGCCTAAGTGTAAGCCAAACCTGTTTGCGAGGACTAAGAGTATTACAAGAATACAATCATTCCCACCCTAATCATGTTATAGGCAAACCAGATAGAATGCCAAGAGTCCTATCTCTAGAATCAGAACTCCCTGGAATCCGTGGACCAGCCTTAAAGAATAGTTCCACCTTTAATTTCTATTTAGAAGAAATGAATAGCTACAGTAAGATTAACCCAAGAATGCTTTTATGAAAGTACAATAAGCCTTTTGTCTTAATGCATTTGTCAGCTTTGACTCCCACAGCTTTCCAATCAATGTGTGTGGATGAAACAGGATGACATGCAACAAATTAAATTGCAAAAAGACTAAACTGTATTTGTTTGATTTCTTATGATTGCTTTTTGACATGAGATACCTGTCTGAGTAAATTATGTTTAGAATAATGAAAAGGATAAGAAAAAAGGAGAACAAGGCTAATAAAAAAGAATAGGAATAATCATATACAGCATATTAATATATATATTGTCAATTTAAATATTAATTCACATTACGTATCCAAGAGAGTATACTGCTGAAAATACACCTAGGCTAATCAGATGTCAAAATCAGAAGTCAAATTTAGGTCTACTAAATGTGTCATGTCAATTATTTTACTGATCAAAGGACAAAATTAGTTGAATTACACTTTGCCATTAAAGAATACTGACAGGCTTAGTGTATTATTTATCGGCTGCAGGTGACAAACTGATGATATCCCAGTCCTGTACGATACCATGGGTCACTGTCAAGACTCGAGCAGCAGCAAAGCCAACTTCCAAATGCTCATGCTGTCATGAAACTTTAGTTGAGAATAAAATTAGAATTCGTGGACGTGGGGGTATATATTTTCCTTACTTTGCAAAATAATTATCTTTGATATGTTGAATACATCTACTTGATTCCAATTAAATTTTTTCAAGTACGACATCTTTGAAAGGAAATATTATTTATTGATAAGTAAATAATCTGTCACCTGCATGTGGCAATATTTCCATAACGAACAGTGAATTAAGAAACTACGCCAATTCTTTGTTGACCTACTGTACTGTGCTGCAGATCATTAAATATTTAATAAATTGGGTAAAATGAAAATTATAGGTTCTGACCAATTATCTTTTAATAATTTGTTTCTCATCCTTGATATTTGTTGTTGGTTGTTACAAAATCACCATAGATATTCTTGATTGCAAGAGTTGTTTTGCACTCTCTGCATTCAGGTATTGATGGGTGTGACTAATTCAGCAACGAGATAATACGTTTTACCTTCAATGTAGAATTCCTTTTGGATGAAGAACACTAGAATCCAAGGGTTGGTTAAATGTGTTAATTTATTTTTTAAGATTCATTACTCCACAATTCTTGCCATTTACTGTATAAGTATATTTTACCTAATCAAAGTAAACTGAAGCTTTGGTTGCTTTATCAGCATCTTCAATTCCTTTAAAGCCTATCTGTTTAAAAAGGATGTAAGTCTTACTTTGCATTTATAACAGGTTGCCTCTACTTCCCCTTTCTGGTATTCTTCTAACTTCCATGACATTATGATCCCATAACTCTATGCAATTTTCTTTAGAAATGTAACAATTCTTTATAGAAAACCACCAAATGAGAAAGGTTAACATTTACATGAAATACACATTTCAGTTTACTAATTAGTTCAACAATCATTCTGCAGGGTTCTTTGCCTTGGTTAACAGATTTCCTTTTCCTAACGGGGATTTCTGGGTCTGCCCAAGTACAGCATCTCAATACTGAATAATGAGCTTCAAATGTATCAGTCTTCTATGTTGCTGTCTTCCCTAATAAAATTATTTATCATTAGAATCCGGCTTAAACACGACAAGCAAGACCTAAACTTTCTTTAGAACCTTCTTCTCTTTTGCGACCACGTCCAGATCCTTGTTGAACTGGACAAGGAACAAGATAAGGAGCATTGTTGTTACCATTTCCCCCTTAACAATTCCTTTTGTTGTATCCCCTTTTCAAGTGCATTTGGTGGTCATCAATGTTGGCCAGGTGTCCACGGGTATGGGGATCAGCTTGCAAAATATCCACAAAAAACTATGAAAATATAAAAAATAAAATAAATGACCTGTGTATCTTAAAAGGACACCACCAACTGTTCATTGAAAATTTCTCCACTAATGAAATCTGTGAGAGCTGACTCTCACTGAAGGGATGGCACCAATTTAGTGTGGCACAAGTGTACACCAAACCTGCTTGATTGGATTGAAAGCACTACAAGAATGCAATCATCCTCAGCCTAATTACATTGGAGGGCAAACTGGAAAGAATGCTGAGGATTCTAAGCTAAGAATGAACCAACTAGGAATCCGAAGGCTACCTCTACAGGGTGGTTCCACCCTTGAGTTATCAATATGAAAAACCATATTAACATCTCTTATACCAGAATATCTTCAGAAGCTCAAACTATTAAACTAAAAAATTAATTCCCATACTAGCAATGATATCCAGTGAAAAGAGGGAGTTGGACAGGTTAGGCAACAAGATAAAGGGAAGCAGAGTCAATCAAATGATGCATAAGACTTAAAGGGTCTAGCTGGAGGGAAAACCAGCAGTTTAATTATAGTTACAGAGGTTGGACATAATGACTGGAAAAGGGTAATTAAATAAGAGATGGGATAGAAATAATATGAAAGAAAGAAAAGTGTACTGGATCTTATCTGAACCAAAATCAAGGGTCCAAGGCCATATGATCCTGCCCCCACAAAAGGCAGGTCTTCTTGCTTTATATCCATGCTACTGACCCTTAAACCTTCCTTCAATAACAAAGGTGCCCAAATTTGAAAAGGGCAAAGACAGAAAGTTATGGCAAAAAACTGGTCTCTACTAACCAACACACACAAGAAGTTAAATACAAACATTAAATTATGACTAGGTGCAAGCAAGAGAAAGCATACATGAACTTGATGGAACAGTAACAATGAACTAAGCTAAGGAACAGTAACAATGAACTAAGCTAAAGAAACACAATCACAACAAAGAAGAAAAAAATATTTTTATAACTGATAAGGTAACCAAAACATTTCTTAGCTCCCAAAACAAGTGAACACTTGGCTGTTCAAATATACTCAGCATTACAGATTTGCCATTTAGGTACGACCATTTGCAGCAGGTGTTTAGGACCATGAAGAATGTAAACATTAAAAAAGGCAATTAAGTTAACCTTTAAACACCTGTTGGAAGTAGCAAACGTCAACTAAAATTGTCTGTTGAATGCCAAGTGGACGTAGCAAACGTCGACTACAAAAAATTTCAACCTTCGGTCAACTTTGACTCGACCGAAATGGTCGAAAAACGCAATTGTAAGCTAAAACTCTTACATTCTAGTAATATTCAATCATTTACCTTCATTTTGCAACAAATTGGAAGTCTCTAGCACAATATTTCGATTTATGGTGAATTTTTGAAAAAAACTTTTCTTACCCCTGCGCGGTAACTCGGCCGAAAATTTCAGAAATTCTTTTGTCATTTTGTTGTAATTTTTGCACTGTTCTATATTAGCCGTTACATAAAGTTTTATATATGAAAATGTGCGCAATTTCATGTACAATACAACAGAAAATAACTCATGGTTGTAGCTTTTATCAGTTTTGAAATATTTTCATATAAATCACGATAACTGCCAAAATTTCAACCTTGGTCAACTTTGACTCTACCGAAATGGTAAAAAAATGCAATTGTAAGCTAAAACTCTTACATTCTAGTAATATTCAATCATTTACCTTCATTTTGCAACCAATTGGAAGTCTCTAGCACAATATTTCGATTTATGGTGAATTTTTGAAAAAACTTTTCCTTACGTCCCACGCCAGAAATTCTTTAAATCACGTTGTCGTAATGTTTGCACCGTTTATATTAGTCGTTACATAAAGTTTTATATATGGAAATGTGCACAATTTCATGTAGAATACAACAGAAAATAACTCATGGTTGTAGCTTTTATCAGTTTTGAAATGTTTTCATATAAATCACGACAACTGCCAAAATTTCAACCTTCGGTCAACTTTAACTCGACCGAAATGGTCAAAAAACGCAATTATAAGCTAAAACTTTTACATTCTAGTAATATTCAATCATGTACCTTCATTTTGCAACAAACTGGAAGTCTCTAGCACAATATTTCGATTTATGGTGAATTTCTGAAAAAAAAATTTTTTCCTTACGTCTGCTTGTGTGTAACTTCGGCTGAACATCTCAGAAATTCTTTTCGTCATGTTGTCGTAATGTTTGCATTGTTTTACATTAGTCGTTACATAAACTTTTATATATGAAAATGTGTGCAATTTCATGTAGAATTCAACAGAAATTAGCTCATGGTTGTAGCTTTTATCAGTTTTGAAATATTTTCACATAAATCACGATATCTGCCAAAATTTCAACCTTCAGTCAACTTTAACTTTCGACCGAAATGGTAAAACGCAATTGTAAGCTAAAACGCTTACATTCTAGTAATATTCAATCGTTTACCTTCATTTTGCAATAAATTGGAAGTCTAGCACAATATTTTGATTTATGGTGAATTTTTTAAAAAACATTTTCCTTACGTCTCTTGCGGTAACTCGGCCGAACATCTCAGAAATTCTTTCGTCTCGTTGTCGTAATATTTGCAGTTTTATATTAGTCGTTACATAAAGTTTTATATATGAAAATGTGCGCAATTTCATTTACAATACAACAAAAAATAACTCATGGTTGTAGCTTTTATCAGTTTTGAAATATTTTCATATAAATCACGATAAATAGAAAAAATTCGACTTTCGGTCAACTTTAACTCGACTGAAATGGTCGAAAACTGCAATTGTAAGCTAAAACACTTACAGTCTAGTAATATTTAATCAATTAGCTTCATTTTTCAACAAACGGGAAGTCTCTAGCACAATATTTCGATTTATGGTGAATTTAAAAAAAAAAAAATTTTTACGTCTGCGCGTTATGAATTCATGCATCATTTTGTGATAATATTTTCTCTGTGTTGCTTTGATCGTTTTAAAATTTGTTATATACCAAAATCATTGCAATTTAGTGTACAATACAACTAAAAAAATTAAGTCATTAGCTTTAACCGTTTTGCTTACAGCGCGATTTGTATACAATTATATACGAGTTTTTTTTTTTCGCTGTCATATATTCCAATATTTATATATGATGATATTTTTTTTTCATTTCTGATGGTTGCATACTAAACTTCAGGCAATGACAAAACAAATGAGCCAAAAATGAACTCTTAATCTTAAAAACTAAGCGTGCTGTGATTTTTTGAAAAAACTTTTTTTCGCAGGCGCTAACTCACCGAACGCCGCCGGCATACGGGAGACGTTTTTGTAAATAGGGCTTCGGCGTTAAAGGGTTAAGTACAAGTAACTATCACCATCACATGATCAAGAAAGGGGAATAATGAAAAGGATTTATAGTGAATTGGCAAAAACCCAGAAGCTTCTGGCTCATACAAAGGCTAACGCTGCCATGTGCCACTCCTTCCCACTCTAAAGCATGACAGCAATACCCTTCATCTGAGCCAGACACTTCCAGATCTTTGCCAATTTGCTACATGCATTAATGGTCCTTCAAACCAGATATGTGATTTGCAGAAATTTACCAAACAAAACAGGTTAGGTTGTATTGGTTAGTAGGTCTATGAATTAAACTGCCTTTTGTTTGGAGCCAGTAAGTTTGAATCAACATGCAAGATTCAGTAGGCTAGCATTTGTGAATCATATCATGTGCTTTTGTATACTAGCCTATTCACACAAAGGCCATATACTGGTGATAACTAACATGTTTCAGATTTGATTTGCATTGAAGTCATACTGCAACATACCAGATTCGTGCATAAGGCTATTTTCAGTGTGTGGGCATAGTCTAATCAGTATAGTACTATGTGCCACTGTTTGTATCAACAATAAGCTGTGGATGACTGATTTATCAAATCTGTCTAGTGTTGTCAGATTTTGATTTAAAGTTGTATGTTTTGGACCCTTTTTTTTGCAAGGTACTTTGGATTACCACTTTAGTCACCATCCAGACTGTTTAGTTAAGTCCTTTATACCATCCAGACTGTTTAGCTAAGTCACTTATATTTTGTTTTTATGTGGATGATTTCTGACATATGTATAAAACTGCTGATCAGATGTCTGAGGAATATTCTGTCATAAATGGAATTTTGACTGATGCTGGTATGCCATGACAGGAACTGGTTTTAAAAAAATTTTAGTTCAATAAGCTAACTGGAACAGAAAACTTAATGTAAAAGGGAGTGTTTTCAGTTTAAGGAGTTTTATGGAATGTTGCATCAGATAAGATGAAAGTTAAGCCTTGTAAACAGAATCGATCAGTAGTTACTAAACACTCAGTGTTTTACGTGTGTCAAGTGTTTTCAACCCACTGGGGCTGGTATTTCCTATGGTTATAATGGGTAAAATACTAGTTCAAGATTTATGGAAGTCATATTTCAAATGGGATCAAGTAGTAAGTCAAGAATTTCTTGTCTGGAATTTCCTAGATTTGTTGTGAGTCCTGGGAGATGTCAGTTAAGTGTTTTGTGATTCCTCTGAAAGAGCATTCGGTGCAGTAGCTTATTCAGTTGACTTGAGCTCTCAAGGTAGTAACATGTAAGTAAGTAAAGCTTGTGTTGGTCCTCATCAAAAGTTAACTATTCCTAAACTGGAGCTGACTTCAGTCTATGTTGGATGTAAGCTGGCCAATAGCCTAATGAATAATTCATCACTGAATTTTCAGTCTTGTGTAATTTGGAGTGACAGTGAAGTAACCATTGCTCGCATTAAGAATAAAAAATATAAAGATCCTTATGTCAGAAACAAAGTAAAAGAGATACAGGATTTTAAATTTCCTATCATGTATGTTAATACCAGAGAAAACCCTGCAAAATTGTTGTCAGTTGTCCAGTTAAGGTTTTAACTTCCTCGTCCTTGTGGAAATGTGGAACAAGTTGGCTATTAACCCTAGGGTATCCTCCTCAAAGAGATCATTTAGTAGATTACTCCTTAAATGTTTCAGTTAACGAGATACTGTAGAGCCCATCAATATTGAACCAGCCCAAGTAATTGTTCAAGTAAACTGTTACTCCGGTCTGACTCAGGTCAAACGAATGATGCTGTTAATATGAAAGTTCATTAATTTAATCGTTGGCTATCAGTTCCCATTAGATCCCATGTTGTATTTATTGAGACTGGAACAACAGTAACATTTCCCTAATGTAACTGCATATCTTCAAGAGCCTAACCTTGAGGTCTCAGATGACATCAAGCAGTTTGTTTGGAGTCTGAATTTGTACCTGGACAAGTATGGTTTGGTATGCACCAAAGGGTGCAATCAGCATGCTAACTTGAGGAATTGGTAAAATTGCCTTACCAACTACCACCAAGAAGTCATTTGACCACATTCCTCATCATATGTCATACAACCATTGCGATGTTTCAGGGTTAATTGTAGTGCTCAGAGAAAATGTTTAGATTCTTAAGAGAAGACAAGTTATCAAAGATAGTGAAAAAATGTTTTCCAAGATGGTATGTGGTAAACTCACAACATATCCAGGTCCTTCCCCTTTACCAGAGGAAGTCACCTATCCCAGACCATTCTCTTGTGTAGGCACTGACTATACAGGGGCTGTCACTTATGTAGATTATGATACAGTTACTGAGTATAAAGTATACATATGCCTATTTACTTGTGCCTCTAGTTGTGCGATGCATAAAGAATTAGTAGCTTTTATGTGTGCAGCAGAATTTCTGTTAACCTTTCAAAGATTTAGTTCAATCTTCTCCATATCAGAAGTAGTTATCACAGGCAACACAACCAATTTCACATGATTTCATCAATTTTGGCAACATATATGTGAAGAGCCAGCCAGAAGTCAAATCATACATGGAAAGTCATCCAGTGAGGCAGAGACTTTTGGTTCTTAGGTCTCCATGGAAAGGTGGCTTCTTTGAGCAGTTGACAGGGGTCATCAAGGTTGCCTGGCTAAAGCTCTGTACCGTAAGTTAGTAACACATGAGCTCCAAACTTTATGTGAATTCACTTCCATAATAAACAGCATCACAGAATACTGTATAGTGATGAATTTCTTACAACAAATCATCTCTTGTATAGAGGCAACGTCTGTTTAGCCCCTCCTCTTAATGCATTAGCGAAGGATGAGCTACCATTTGCTGAAAATATAGTTCTTAGACTAGAGTATGCCAGACTGACTGAAGTGCTAAAGAAGTTTGAGAAGTTGTGAAAAGGTGATTATTTAATTGCTCTTAGGGAAAAGCATTATAACAGTGTTGCTGACCAAGGAAAGTGTCCCTTTAAGTTGGTGATGTTGTACAGGTAAATTTGGACACAAATTCAAGCAAGTGGTGGCTCTTAGGACATGTTTATGAATTGATTCCTGGTTCAGATGATGTAATTCATTCAGCAGAAGTTAACCCTTAAGTGCCGACTGGACGTATCGTAAGTTGACTAAAATTTTCTGTCAGGTGACGAGCGGACGTACCGTACGTCGACTACAAAAAATTTCAACCTTCGGTCAACTTTGACTCGACCGAAATGGTCGAAAAACGCAATTGTAAGCTAAAACTCTTACATTCTAGTAATATTCAATCACTTACTTTCATTTTGTAACAAATTGGAAGTCTCTAGCACAATATTTTGATTTATGGTGAATTTTTGAAAAAAACTTTTTCCTTACGTCCGTGCGGTAACTCGGAGGAAAATTTCAGAAATTCTTTCGTCATTTTGTAATAATTTTTGCACCGTTTTATATTAGTTGTTACATAAAGTTTTATATATGAAAATGTGTGCAATTTCATGTAAAATACAACAAAAAACAATCCCTGGTTGTAGCTTTTATCAATTTTGAAATATTTTCATATAAATCACGATAAGTGCAAAAATTTCAACCTTCGGTCAACTTTGACTCTATCAAAATGGTTGAAAAACGCAATTGTACGCTAAAACTCTTACATTCTAGTAATATTCAATCATTTACCTTCATTTTGCAACAAATTGGAAGTCTCTAGCACAATATTTTGATTTATGGTGAATTTTTGAAAAAACTTTTTCCTTATATCCGCGCGCGGTAACTCGGCCAAACATCTCAGAAATTCTTTCGTCACTATGTCCTAATGTTTGCACCGTTTTATATTAGTCGTTACATAAAGTTTTATATATGAAAATGTGCGCAATTTCATGTAGAATACAACAAAAAAAATAACTCATGGTTGTAGCTTTTATCCGTTTTGAAATATTTTCATATAAATCACAATAAGTGCCACAATTTCAACCTTCAGTCAACTTTGACTCAACCAAAATGGTCGAAAAACGCAATTGTAAGCTAAAACTCTTACATTCTAGTAATATTCAATCTTCAAACTCTTACATTCTAGTAATATTCAATCTTCATTTTGCAACAAATTGGAAGTCTCTAGCACAATACTTCGATTTATGGTGAATTTTTGAAAAAAAAAAAAAAAACTTTTTCCTTACATCCAAGCGTGGTAACTCGGCCAAACATCTCAGAAATTCTTTCGTCACTTTGTCGTAATGTTTGCACCGTTTTATATTAGTTGTTACATAAGGTTTTATATATGAAAATGTGCACAATTTCATGTAGAATACAACATAAAATAACTCATGGTTGTAGCTTTTATTAGTTTTGACATATTTTCATATAAATCACGGTGTCAAAATTTCAACCTTCGGTCAACTTTGACTCGACCGAAATGGTCGAAAAATGCAATTGTAAGCTAGAACTTTTACATTCTAGTAATATTCAATCATTTACCTTCATGTTGCAATAAATTGGAAGTCTCTAGCACAATATTTTGATTTATGGTGAATTTTTGAAAAAAACTTTTTCCTTACATCCGCGCGGTAACTCGCCCAAACATCTCAGAAATTCTTTCGTCACTTTGTCGTAACGTTTGCACTGCTTTATATTAGTCGTTACATAAAGTTTTATATTTGAAAATGTGCACAATTTCATGTAGAATACAACAAAAACTAACTCATGGTTGTAGCTTTTATCAATTTTGAAATATTTTCATATATATCACGATAAATAGAAAAAAATTTGACCTTCGGTCAACTTTAACTCGTCCGAAATGGTCGAAAACTGCAATTGTAAGCTAAAACACTTACAGTCCAGTAATATTCAATCAATTACCTTCATTTTGCAACAAACAGGAAGTCTCTAGCACAATATTTCGATTTATGGTGAATTTTTGAAAAAAACTTTTTACGTCCGCAAGTTACAAATTCATGCATCATTTTGTGATATTTTCTCTGTGTTGCTTTGATCGTTTTACAATTTGTTATATACCAAAATCATCGCAATTTAGTGTACAATATAAAGAAAATAAAAATACCTCATTAGCTTTAACCGTTTTGCTCACAGCACGATTTGTATACAATTATATATGAAATTTTTTTTTGCTCTGTCATATATTTCAATATTTATATATGATAATGATATTTTTTCATTTCTGATGGTTGCATACTAAACTTCAGGCAATGACAAAAAAAGGATTAAAAAATAAACTCTTAATCTTAAAAACTAAGCGTGCTGTGATTTAAAAAAAAAAAAAAAAAAAAAAAAAAAAACTTTTCCCGGCAGCGCTAACTCCCGAATGCCATCAGGCATACGGCAGACACTTCTGTAAATAGAGGCTCGGCATTTAAGGGTTAAGAAGGCTGGATCCACAAGATATACCACTGTGGTTTCAATAAGACTGTTGAGGCAGACACTTCTGAGTCTCAGACCTCAAGTGTAAGTGAAGTGGAGGCTGAAACCAATGTTGTAGAGCCTCACATGAAGCCACCAGATCCCCCTACTGCATGCATGTCCTTGTAGATGAGCAGAAATGGAAAGTAATAACAGGCAAGCTCTGATATACCAACAGCCTTTGTAGTTTTATGACCAGTAGAGCTATTCTTTGTTGTTGTAGCTTCTAAGACATATAGGCCATGAATAAACCATGAATGTCCCTTTCATTTATTGTGTGGGAGGAATGTAGATGTTATCTTGAATATTCTCATATTTTTTCCTCATGAAAAATTTAAGTTAACACAATCTTTAGGCATGTGATGATTTTATTTGTATGCTATTTTCAGTGTTTGCTCACCAATAATTTCACCAAATTAAAAATTTAGTAGTTTTGTAAACACTGGTCTATTGCCATGCTTTCGTGAGCATTCTTCTTCTTCTTTCTCTGCATCTTTTCCCACTTCTATGTTGGGTCGCTGTTTCTGACAGCTTCCCTCCACCTGGCTTCGGCCAAACACATTGTCCTCTGACAATTGTTTGTCTCTCAGATCTCCTCTAACTACATCCACCTTCACTTTGGTCTTCCTCTTGCTCTCCCACCAGGCACCTTCATCTGCATCACACTCCTCCCTACACATGTCTCATCCCTTCTCATCACATGGCCATAACACTGCAGTCTTCTTTCCTGGACCTTCTTTGACGGTTCTACAACTTTAGTGGTTCCTCTTATTCTTTCATTTTTTATCCTGTCCATTTTTGTTACTCCACACATCCACCTGAGCATTTTCATCCCTACCGCATCCAATTCCTTCTCTTGGACTCTCTTTACCAGCCATGTTTCTGCTCCATACATCAAAGCTGGTCTCACTACTGTCTTATACACTCTTCCTTTAACCTTTATATTGACTCTGCGGATGCACAAGATACCTAACATCTTTCTCCAATTTTTCCATCCAGCCTGCACTCTGTGTTATTTCTACATCCAAATTTCCATCATCAGCCACTGCTGAACCAAGATACTTAAATTTTTCTACTCGGTTCAACCTTGTCCCTTCCACACTAATCTCGGAGTCTTGATCTTCATTAAAACTTAGGTATTCAGTCTTCTTCCTACCTATCTTTAAACCTCTGTCTTCCAGTACAGTACCTTCCTCCACTGCTCTAGTTTTGACTCCACTACCCCTCTGTTGGTGCTGCATAACACGATGTCATCAGCAAACAACATGCTTCAGGGGGATTGATCTCTTATTCCTTGAGATTGCACATCCATTATCAGGTCAAAAAGATACGGACTTAAAGCAGATCCCCGATGTAAACCAACTCATACTGGTATCCATTCAGTTAACCCAACACTGCTTCTAACCTGCATTTTTGCTCCTTAATACACATCTTGGACCAACCTCACATACTTTCATGAGCATATGTTTCAAATTTAATTATTGATTGTTTTAGTCAGTAAATTGCCTATTATTGCATTTTCTTTAATTAACTTTTGTCCAGAATCATGCAAATACAGCAGCTTTGCCTCTATCACTATTAAAAAATTCAACGTTGTAAGTGCAATGTTTGTCTGTCTTGGGCATCTTGTATGTCCTCTGTTCTGTATCAACAGGTTCGGTGGGGGAAAGAAAAAACCAAGGGGAAATGGTGGGCACCACTGTATGAGGCAAAGCGAAAACTGTCTTCGGTAAAGTTGATTTTCACGCCAATTAGCGCAACTGATTCAAACTTACCCAACATATGCTTGTTATTCAATTCACTTAGATACAGAACATTAGTTTATCAAAGTTAACATCTGGTTAATTATAATCAGTCAATTTTTGGAGATTGGCTCTCCTTGCTTTGCTGGGTGGTCATTACTATTAATGTTAAGATTCATAATTTGATGATTTGGCAATTTAATTTGATAGACCTGTCATAGCAGTTAGTGTTGTACGTAAGGCATATTCCTATGCTAGGCTACCTTGGTTTAGTAACTTAGCCTATACTGTATTTTTAGTTGTTTCAGTGCCCTACCCTAGATCATGAACCTGTTAAATTATCCACAGCCTACGATTTTATGCCATTACTGTAAGTTATGGTATTGCAGTGCTACCATTTTTGGCAAAATATTATTAACTGCAATTTTGTTGCCATTCTGACCAGACTCCCTAACTTTGAAGTGATTGCTGTTTTGCTCTAGAGAGGGAGGGAGTGGCACACAGCAGCAGTAAACCTTTATCTAAGTTGGAAACTTCCAGGTGTTTACCAATTCCCTACAGGATTACTGTTCACAATTATTTTACAAATCAAACCGATTATAATAAAGATTATTGCCATAAAGCACCAAGGAATGAGATTGCAGGTGTGATCCATGCATCAGACATGAAAAGAATGACCAGTTTTCACCAACATAGGTGGTCATGGACCAGGAGGCATATTCAGATATGATAAGAGAGGACTCTTTTTCTGGGACATTTCTGGAAACAACTCCTACTGCAGATTAGGCTAAAGTGTAGTAATGGGTTGGTGTTGAATCAAATGATACTTTTTGCAATATTACCAATAAACTGATTTATATTTTCACAGAACTTAATAGCACTAAAATTTTTTATAAACTGATACAAACCATCAAGCCCAGCACTCTTCACCATGTGTTGTTGGGACCTCACATGATTATAGTAGGATACTTGATTGGCAAAAGAGCAATTGCACACTCTGCAATTCAGTTTAGCTTCCTTACTTTGTTCCTCCTGCAAATCAAAATAATTTCATGTCATACAAAAACCATTATAACAAAGTAAAATAATATTTTGTATGTTAAAATATTTACTTTGAATTTTTTTATTTAACCCTTTAACGCCGACTGGACGTATTTTACGTCGACAAAAGTTGTCTGTCGAGTGCCGAGTGGATGTAAAATACATCGACTACAAAAAGTTTTTTTAAATATTCGTGGAAAAATACTTATAGGCCTCGTTTGCAAAAAATTTTAAATCACGCGCCTTGAGGGATGCTGGGAGTTCATGGATCATGTTGTTGTTTTGTTTACAAGCGTGACCCAGCTGCGCATGCGTGAATTTCTTTCTTATCCCAAAAGAAAGCATCAGCTAACTCTGCTGAAAATCTCAGAAATTCTTTAGTCACTTTGTCGTAATTTTTACACCATTTTCTATTAGCCTTTACATAAAGTTTTATATATGAAAATGTGCGCAATTTCATGTAGAATACAACAAAAAATAACCCATGGTTGTAACTTTTATCAATTTTGACATATTTTCATATAAATCATGATAAGTGCCAAAATTTCAACCTTCGGTCAACTTTGACTCGACCGAAATGGTAAAAAAATGCAATTGTAAGCTAAAACTCTTACATTCTAGTAATATTCAATCATTTACCTTCATTTTGCAACAAACAAGAAGTCTCTAGCAAAATATTTCGATTTATGGTGAATTTTTGAAAAAAAAATTTTCCTTACGTCCGTGCCAACTCTGCTGAAAATCTCAGAAATTCTTTAGTCACTTTGTCATAATTTTTGCACTGTTTTCTATCAGCCGTTACATAAAGTTTTATATATGAAAATGTGCACAATTTCATGTAGAATACAACACAAAATAACTCATGGTTGTAGCTTTTATCAATTTTGACATATTTTCATATAAATCACCATATGTGCCAAAATTTCAACCTTCGGTCAACTTTGACTCGACCGAAATGGTAGAAAAATGCAATTGTAAGCTATAATTCTTACATTCTAGTAATTTAATAATTTACCTTCATTTTGCAACAAACAATCTATTAGCTCTAATTGGGAAAGGAGGTGGATGATTGTTTATAAATATATCTCTTAGATCAAATAGATTTTTGGTTGGCGAATCACTTATCTTGATTCTTAATGCACTTTTCACTGTTATCAACTCTCTATGCAGGAACAGTGGCAGTTCACTACATTCGACTTGTACTAAGGACTCTGGTGAGGATCTAAATGCTCCTGTACATATTCTTAGTCCTTCATTGTGAATTGGATCTAATATTTTCAGTACTGCTTCTGACGCTGAACCATATTTTTCACTTCCATAGTCAATAATTGATAACACTGTTGCTTTATACAGTATGGTAAGAGTATGTCTATCAGCTCCCCAATATCTGTGTGATAATTTTTTAATTAGACTTAGTGCCCTTTCGCATTTTGATTTTATGTAAGTTATATGGGCTTTCCAATTCAGGTGTACATCAAATATTAAACCTAAATATTTTGCAGTCTGGCTAATTGGTATACTGTATTATGGTTTCTGATTTTCAATTCTATTTCTTCACCTTTTTTCCAATTTTTATTTTTATACAACATGACAGCTTGAGTTTTTTCTATGGAAAACCTAAAGCCTACAGATGAGGTCCATTCATCTATTTTTATTATAGTTTTATTGATCATTCATTCTGCATGCTTTATACATGTTGCTGTATATGGCAAAATCATCCATATACAGGCAGTCCCCGGTTAACGGTGGGCTCGGTTAACAGCGATCTGGTTTTATGACGCTTGTCTAGCGATGACAATCGGCAATTTTTCGGCACCGAAAATCGCCGATTTCTGCT